>NW_024403242.1:0-19288 GCF_007990345.1 Gossypium hirsutum | reverse complement strand
CCGCTTTCGGATCGCCGAAAAGAGGGATTTTTTGACCCTCGACCGCCGCACACAACGGGCGGCGAGCCTCCGTGGCCGTCCGGTTGTTCCTCCCTGGCCGGGAAATCGCTCCGGGCTCCCTCTCTCTCTCCCTTTTCTTTTTTTTTTTCCCCTCAGCTTTACAAATGATTTTTTTGAAATTTTTGACTTTTATAGGGGTAAAACGCACCGTTTTGACCCCAGTTTAAATAAATAAAAACGACGCCGTTTGAACACGGGTCGGGTCGACCGACCCCACCAGGAGGATCCGCGTGTTTTTCTTTGAAGGGCTAATTTGCACTTTTAGCCCTCATCGGTATGCGCAGGTTTTTATACTTGGTTTATTGCGTTTTGACCTCCGGTTGCGCGTGTTACAATTAGTCCTTTCTTTGTTTCATTTTAATTGGCCTAACTTTGTTTTTATTCATTTATCCTTTTTCCGTTTTTTTTATCTTATTAAATATCTTATTTTTTTTATTAGTATTATTTTTATTATTTTTTTATGTACTAGTGTATTTTTTATTACGTACGGTATGCACATATATTTTTTTCATATTTAATATTTTTCATTTCACTTTATTTTATATTTTATTAATTTTATGTTCGTTTTTTTATATCCAATGTTATTATTATTATTATTATTATTATTATTAGTTTATGCTTGTTATATTTATATATTATGATATGTATATATACATACTTATACATACTTAAATATATTTCCATATTCATAATTCTTATATACTTACATATATTCATGCATATTTTACATCATATACATACTTATATATATATTCTTTATATTCTTAAAAATGCTTTTTGCATATTTCACATATTTATAACTCACATACATATATTTTATATTATCACGATTTGTAAATATATATAAACACATTTACATTTTATTTTTATAATACTTACCGATTTTTTATATATGTATATACTTATCTATGTTTCATATTCTATAATTTATATGCATTTCTTATTTTATGGCTTTAAATTATACATGCATATACATTTTTACATAATTGTATTTATTGTCATCATTGTTATTGGTGCTTGTTTATTTATTCATGTACACTTGTGCTTTTTTTAAATGTTAGTTCTATTTATTTATTTGTATGCTTTGTGTATGTAATCGCCTCGTCATTTCATTTGGCCTATTGTATTGTTGTTACTCACTTTACTTTGCTCACCTTGTCGTATTCGTTATTGTTGTCAAGCATTGACACTAAACATCAAAAAGAAAATTTTTCTAAATGAGGCAATATTTCGCGTTTGGAAATCGAGAAAATGTGCCCTAACGTGCTGGGTTTCGATTTCTCGTTCGACCAAATAGCCAAATATCCTCTTAAAGCTTCAAAGTATGGCTTCAATAAACTATAAGGTGATCTTGGTTTCGATGGTATAGAGTATCGTGTCCTAACGTGCTGGATGTGATATTCCTTCGGAACAAGAAATCTTATATTTCAATTCACGTTATCAGAGTTTCTTTTAAGGATCGTATTTTTAAAATTCTTCAAATTTTCAATTTTCGACACTAAGACACTGATTAATCAACTAGGTACCAATTTTGGGCGTATCGAGGGTGCTAATCCTTCCTCGTGCGTAACTGACTCCCGAACCCATTTTTCTGATTTCCGTAGACAAAAATCGTTGTTTTAATAAAATCTAAATCGTTTATTAAAAACAACCATTTTACGAGGTGACCCGATCATACCTCATGAAAAAAGATTGGTGGCGACTCCCATTTTCGTTTTATTTTCAAAATCCAAGTTGACCCCGTTTTCATCAAAAAAATGGTGTCAACAGCTTGGCGACTCCACTGGGAGTTTAAATAAGAGAGTCAAGCCACGAGTTGATTGCTTTTTGTCTTTGTGTCAAAATTGAAAACTTGCTTTTTGCCTTTATTTTGGCTTTTATTATTTGTTTATAATTACTGCTTTGTTTAGAGTTTAGGTGTATATTTCTGCACATTCCATTGCATGACCGTTGGTCACACCTTTTAAGTGGGAGTGAGAAACTACGCCTTCGTGAGGTTTTCACCTCCGCATGGGATAGTGAATCGCTTCCGGGATACATCCGTACCTATGTCTTCGTGAGATTTTCATCTCCGCATGGCCATAGGGAAATGTATTCCCCTGAACTGAACTCGGTCCATATGAGCCTATAATGGGTGAGGATCGAGGAATCTGCTGGTTCAGGTACCCTTACTTTAGAACCAAACCACATATAGCGAGCCGTAAGAACCCACCGAGATAGAGCTATTCCAGACCCTAGTGCTTACCGAATAGATGCTTTATTTATCATTGTTCACTTTAAATCCTAGCTCTGATTTGCTTTTTTTGTGATTGCATGGCATTTCCATTTCAAAAGAGGTGTCGATTCACGTTCAGTATAGATAGAAAGCTTATCATGGAAAAGAGGTTTCTTGATAAAGTAGAAGACAATGCAGCTGTACGAGCGTGGGCTGAGACGATGTGGAGAGAGAAAGGCGATAGTCTTGCAGAAGGGTACGTATCAGAGTTATGGGACTTCACCCGTATCAGCGTAATCCAAAATGATCTTCGAGAAATGAAGGAAATATGGGATCAATGGGACGATGGGACCAAGCAGATGTTTTACTGTGACTACGGGGACTTGCCTTACCTACTTGGTGTCAAAGTAGACAAGCATTTATTTCGAGCCCTAGCCCAGTTTTGGAATCCTGCTTACAGTTGTTTCACTTTTGGAAAAGTGGACTTGGTGCCCACCGTGGAAGAATATACGACCTTGCTTCGGTGTCCAAAGATTCAAATTGACAAGGCCTATTCTAGAGCTGCTAGTGTCCCGACATTATTAAAAAAATTGATGAGCATTACAGGGATGAGCGAACAGTGGGTCGCTGCCCGAATCCAACAGAAAGGAGACAGTAAATGCGTTCCTTGGAAAAGCTTGCGAGATTTAGTATTAGCACACCCTGATGTGAAGAAAAGAGTGGATGTCTTCGCTCTAGGTATCTATGGATTGGTAATTTTCCCTAGAGCTTTAGGGCACGTAGATGAGGCCGTCTCTGATTTGTTCGATCGGCTTAGTAAAGGAGTCGCGCCCATCCCGGCAATCTTGGCAGAAACCTTCAGATCTCTAAGCGCATGTCGAAGAGCAGGGGAGGGAAGGTTCATCGGATGCGCGCAGCTACTATTGGTGTGGTTCCATAGTCACTTTTGGAAGGTGGAAAATGTCTCCTATCGAGTCTTCTCAGAAGACTATTCTCCATTGAAGGAACAAGTTGCTACACCAAGACGAGACGACACCACGGAAGAAAAGTGGATGACGATGCTCCAAAATCTTCAGGAGGATGACGTTGAATGGAAAGCTCCTTGGATGGTACCCGACGAGATCCTGTACCGATGTGGGGATTTCGACTGGGTCCCTTTACTCGGAATTTGGAGAGCTGTCGGTTGTGCCCCTTTACTCGTATTAAGACAATATGGATCGAGACAGTTCATACCAGCAACACAAGGGCTGGCTCAATGTGAGTTTTCTTATAAGGATGAAAACTACAAGAGAAAAACTCGAGAAATATCTAACGCTTGGAAACAGGTTCACCGAATGAAAAGATTTACCGTAGGAGCGATGGCAACTTCAGAATATTATGGGTGGTGGAGTAAAAGAGTCAATGACAACATCCCTAAGCCGAGGGAAGATTGCGTTCAGTCTATAGAGGAGCATTTACAAGTAGTTCTGTCAGAATTAGAGATCATCAAACGAGACTTTGAGAAAAGAAATTCTGAGTTGGGAAAGAGGATAGAACAGTTAGAAGAAGAAAGAGTGCATTTGGGATTAGACATCGATATCCACAAGCTAGAAGCCGAGAAATTAAGGAAGGGAAAGAACAAAGCTGAAGAGGATTTGGATAGTCTAAAAACAGATTACAAGAAGCTGCGGTTGTCGATGAGAACTGTCGGTCTGTGTAAAACGTCAGAGCAGTGGCGACAAGAGATCAATGAGGAAAAGAATAGGGCCGATCAGTGGGAAAAGAAATTTTAAGATGCTCGAGCTCGAGAAAACGCTTTGGAAAGGAGTTTGTTAGAGTGCCGAAATGAGAAGGCAGGATTAAAGGCCAAGGTGGCAGAGCTAGAAAAGTCACTTCACTCGTACTGTAGTCGCAACTCCATGATCGAATTAAGAGCAAGCTTAAATAAGATCGAAGAACTGAAAGGAAAGGTAGAGGAGCTTGAGGACGCATTACACAATTCTGAGCTACGAATGGAGCTTCTTGAGAGGAGTAATGATCAATGGCAAGAGCAATTCCATCATTCTCAAAGGCAGATTAGAGATAGAGATTACGTTATGGGCGAAGCTGTGACTCAAGTGCGGGAAGTGGCTGATCATCTGCAAACATTAGCAGTTCAGGCCGATGTATTGAGTTTAAAATATGAGTCAGAATCAAGCCGAGGTCGAGATTTAGCTTGGCTTCTTAGGAAGGTTAAGGCTTTGGGTATAAAGGCGAAGCCGTATATGTAATTTATTTTATGTAAAGAAATTTACTTTCTAGTTGAGTTTTCTAATGAAATTGAATTCGAATCAATGCCTTTTTTTTTGCATTCATCTCATACATTTGCATTACATCTCATAAAATGACCCTAATAAAATTAAATTATGACAGTTACCCTGGAAACCAACAAAATCTAATCAAATATCACTACGGTACTCGTCGCCAAACAAAAGCAATGGATCAAAGGTTGGAAAGATTGGAACAGTTGCAACAAGAGATGCAAGATCAGATGCATGAACGACTGGAAAAAATCCAGCAGGACATGTTAGAATCCCAGAACACTGTGATGAACCAATTAAAGCAATTATTGGCTGGAGGAAATAACAAAGGAAAAGACCCCGTAGTTGATGCTGGGGAAGATCACGATGACCCTGTTTATCCTCCAGGTTTCACCCCAACTAACATCCAAGCACAACCAGAGGTGTACCCACAGAGGGTACCGGTTACCATTAGACCTC
The DNA here is from genome assembly GCF_007990345.1 of Gossypium hirsutum. NCBI lineage: Eukaryota > Viridiplantae > Streptophyta > Magnoliopsida > Malvales > Malvaceae > Gossypium > Gossypium hirsutum. The sequence goes on along the minus strand of NW_024403242.1, from coordinate 14,275 downwards.
AATATCTGGCTGGTGCCTCGGTACCATTGCATTTTCAAATGGGCTCGGGTTCTAATCCCGGGGATAATCCCACTAATCCTGTGGTCCCGGACCTCGATGACATGGCAGAAACAGAAAAAACAAGAATGAACCTGCCAAAACAACTAGAGGACCGATGTAGATGGTTAGAGGAAAAATTTAGAGTCATGGAGAACATCGACTATCATCGCGGGGTTGACGCCAAGGATCTGAGTTTGGTCCCTGATTTAGTACTCCCACCTAAGTTCAAAATACCGGAATTCGAAAAATATAATGGGACTAGTTGTCCTGAAGCTCATATAACTATGTTCTGTCGAAGAATGACAGGATACGTCAACAACGATCAGCTGTTAATCCACTGCTTCCAGGACAGTTTGATCGGATCTGCAGCCAAATTGTACAACCAACTGAGTCGTGCTAAAGTTAGTTCATGGAGAGACTTGGCGCAAGCTTTTATGAAGCAATACAGTCATGTAACGGATATAACACCCGATCGAATTACGTTACAAAACATGGAGAAAAAGCCTAGCGAGAATTTCAGGCAGTACGCCCAACGATGGAGAGAAGTGGCAACACAAGTCCAGCCACCCCTTTTGGAAAAAGAGGTCACCATGTTGTTTATCAACACTCTGAAAGCCCCGTTCATCAACCACATGTTGGGGAGTGCTACCAAGAGCTTCTCGGATATGGTAATGTCCGGTGAAATGATTGAGAAAGCGGTAAGGAGCGGTAAGATTGACACGGGGGAAAACTTCAAAAGACCAGCCCCAAGGAAAAAAGAGGGCGAAGTAAACAACGTAAGCACATATAGCAAGAGCCATTCAAAACCGATTACTGTTGGCCCTCCAAAAATGATAACCACTAGTCACCAAGCCCCCTCGAGGCAGGAACCCAACATAAGGCCCAACACAAGGACTAACACAGAGAGACTTCAATTCACACCCATTCCAATAACATACGGGGAACTGTATCAGAAGTTATTTGATGCACACATAGTATCTCCATTTTATCTCGAGCCCATGCAACCTCCATATCCCAAATGGTATGACACGAATGCCCAATGTGAATACCATGCAGGGATACCAGGACACTCAATTGAGAACTGCACTGGGTTTAAAAAGGCGGTGGAAAGGTTCATTAAGATGGGGATTGTGAAGTTTGACAACCCATTAGGACCCAACGTAGCAGCGAATCCGTTACCCAACCATGCTGATAAAGGGGTAAACGCAATAATCGAAGGTGAGAAAAAGAGAATCAAAACTGACATTGCAGAGATAAAAACCCCATTGAGTTGGGTCTGAAGACAAATGATAGAAGGAGGTCTCATCAAACAAGATTCAAAAGAAAGGCCCGAAGGAACGAAGACGTACTGCGAGTTTCATGCTGAAGAAGACCATGACATTCAAAACTGCACTGAATTCAAGGCCATGGTGCAAAATCTGATGAACAACAAAGAGCTAGAATTTTATGAAGAGATCAAATGACTTGAAAATGGAGAAGTTTATGCCTCGGAGGAGGGGCCTACGGGAAAGGCCCCAAATCACCCAGTGGTGATTATTTCAAGGCCAACGAGTACAGGATCTGGAATACAACTGGCGCCAAGGGTCATAATCCAAAAACCTGTAGCCTTTCCTTACAGGGATAGCAAAAAGGTTCCTTGGAATTACGACTGCAATGTGATGATCACGGGAGAGGAGAACCCGATAAATGCTTCAGAAGAGGGTAATGACGCAGGCTTCTATACGCGTAGTGGAAAACGTTACGACCTGGGAAATACAAAAAGGGAGCCTATAAAAGGAAAAGCCTTGGCGGTTGAACAAGATAAAACGAAGACGACCGGAATTGAACCGCATATTAACATACCGGTGACTGAAAATGAGGCTAGAGAATTCCTAAAATTCTTGAAGCATAGCGAGTATAGCGTGGTGGAACAATTGCATAAGCAACCCGCTCGCATCTCAGTGCTCAAGTTACTTCTAAGTTCAGAGATACATCGTAATGCGTTGGTAAAAGTGCTAAATGAGACTTATGTCGCTAAAGATATCTCAGTGAACAAATTGGATCGCCTGGTTAACAATATAAATGCCGATAACTTCATCTTCTTCAACGATGATGAGATCCCGCCAGGTGGTATGGGATCTACCAAGGCCTTGCACATCACTGCCCGTTGCAAGGGGTGTATACTACCGGCGGTACTCGTGGACAATGGATCGGCCCTGAATGTTTTACCCCTGTCCATATTAAACAGGCTACCTGTGGATAGTTCTCACATGAAATCATGCCAAAATATAGTGAGAGCATTTGATGGCACTGAGAGAAAAGTGATGGGGAGAATCGAGATACCTCTATTGATTGGTCCAAATACATACGAGGTGGACTTTTTGGTAATGGATATTAAACCATCTTACAATTGCCTATTGGGGAGGCCTTGGATCCATTCTGCAGGAGCTGTACCATCGTCACTTCACCAAAAGTTAAAATTGGTGATAGAGGGCCGATTGGTGACTATAGGTGCAGAAGAAGACATCATTGCATCAGTCACCGATGATATGCCATACATAGAGGCTGATAGTGAAGTGATAGAATGTTCATTTCGATCATTGGAATTCGTAAATGCCACATTTGTCATCGAGATGAGCAAAATCCCAAAGCCTAAGATATCCAAAGCTACGTCAATGAGCTTACAACTAACGATGGGGAAGGGAGCATTGCCTGGAAGAGGATTGGGAAAATACCTCCAGGGAAGGGTCGGAGTACCGATCCTAGTTAACAAACAGGACCGTTATGGTTTGGGATATAAGCCTAATGCGAGGGAAAGGAGGAAGGAGATGGAGAAAAAGCAAGAAAGGAGAAGAGCACATTTGGGCGGGATAGAAGCTAAGTGGGGACCGATAACCTTTCCTCATATATCTAAGACTTTTGTTTCAGGGGGAATTGTCCACCCTGAAGAGAAGGATGAGGTTACAGAAGGAAGGATTGAGAGGTTGGACATCAATGCCATATCCGCGGAAGAAAGGGTGGAAAGGAATTTATCGGGCATTCGTCCTTACGAACCTGGAAGTGTTCGAATAACTGGACTGCAGAAGAGATCCCTGTAACATTTAGAACTAATTCAGAGTAATATTCAGAACACTTGTTGCCCTAAGCCTGGGGGTGATAAGAATCTTTTGTAAAAGGAACATGTCCAAAATCTAATTTCAGTGAAAACTTATCATTCAGTTTCATCTTGAGCAAATATTCTTTCATTCTTTTCATCCCCTTTATAATCATACTATGCATACAAGTATTCTTAGATCCTTTTATTTGGGCCTCCATTTGTTCCAATAACAGGTCTTCAGATATCAACGAGATGAGCGACTCTGTTACTAATTCAGAGTCTCTATTTGAGCAAGACATGAGTATAGATGATCCTCAAGATTTTGAAGGTGACCAAGACAGCGTTTTATCTCCGGATTTGTTAAGAATGATGGAAGAAGAAGAAAAACAAATTCTACCCTATAAGGAATCAGTAGAAGTTGTGATCTTAGAAGAGGGCAGAGAGGTAAAAGTTGGCGCTTGCATTGCCAAGGAAACAAGGCGAGACCTTGTTGAGTTGCTTCAAGAGTTTAAAGATGTCTTCGCATGGTCCTACCAAGATATGACAGGTTTAAGTACTGATATCGTGGTGCACCGATTGCCTATAAAGGAAGAATGCAAACCAGTCCAACAAAAGCTCCGAAGGATGAGGCCTGATGTCTTGCTAAAAATAAAGGAAGAAGTTAGGAAGCAATTTGATGCTGGTTTCTTACAGGTGGTCAAGTACTCAGAATGGGTAGCCAATATAGTCCCTGTTCCTAAGAAAGAAGGGAAGGTGCGAATGTGTGTGGACTACAGAGACTTGAACAAAGCCAGCCCAAAAGATAATTTCCCACTGCCTCATATCGATACCTTGGTAGACAACACGGCCGGATACTCACTGTTCTCTTTCATGGATGGTTTCTCCGGGTACAACCAAATTAAGATGCTTTCTGAAGACAGGGAAAAGACCACATTCATAACGATGTGGGGGATGTTTTGTTATAAAGTGATGCCTTTTGGATTGAAAAATGCGGGAGCAACGTATCAGAGAGCCATGGTAGCATTATTCCATGATATGATGCATAAAGAGATAGAAGTTTATGTTGATGACATGATCGCAAAATCCAGAACAGAAAGGAAACACGTGCAAGTTCTGAGAAAACTGTTTCTGAGGTTAAGGAAGTTCCAGCTAAAACTTAACCCAGCCAAGTGTACTTTCGGGGCTAGATCAGGAAAACTGCTAGGATTCTTAGTCAGCGAAAAGGGAATTGAAATTGACCCAGACAAAGTTAAGGCCATACAAGAATTACCTCCGCCAAGTACTCAAAAAGAAGTTCGGGGTTTCCTAGGAAGACTAAATTACATCGCTCGATTCATTTCACAATTAACTGAGAAATGTGACCCCATATTCCGTCTTCTTAGGAAACACAATCCAGGTGTATGGAATGAGGAGTGCCAGAAAACTTTCGAAAGAGTTAAACATTACTTGTCCAACGCCCCAGTACTGATGCCACCTTGCCCTGACAAACCACTGATACTATACTTGGCAGTATTTGAGAATTCCATGGGGTGCGTGCTCGGCCAACATGATGAGTCAGGACGAAAAGAAAGAGCGATCTATTATCTCAGTAAGAAGTTCACTGAATGCGAAACGAGATATTCGCCAATTGAAAAATTATGTTGCGCTTTGGTTTGGACTACTCGGAGATTGAGACAATACATGTTGTACCATACGACTTGGTTAATCTCAAAGTTAGACCCTCTGAAATACATGATGGAGTCAACTGCTCTAAACGGAAGGATGGCCCGATGGCAAATTCTACTATCTGAATTTGACATAACCTATGTGAATCAAAAGGCTGTAAAAGGGAGCGCGATAGCAGATTTTCTAGCAAGTAGAGCCCTGGACGATTATGAGCCTTTGAACTTTGACTTCCCAAATGAGGATCTGATGTATGTGGCAACTACTGAAGCGAGCACACAAGAAGGCAATACTTGGAAATTAAATTTTGACGGAGCCTTGGGGCAGTCTTGGTATCTCCAAACGGTGATCATTATCCTTTCACCAGTAAACTAGATTTTGATTGCACAAATAACATGGCGGAATATGAAGCATGTATCATGGGAATCCGCGCGGCTATGGAACGCAAAATCAAGGTACTTGAGGTATATGGGGATTCGGCATTGGTAATTTATCAGCTCAAAGGCGAATGGGAAACAAGAAACCCTAAGTTGATTAGTTACCGAAGGATAGTCCTAGAATTGATTGAGGAGTTTGACGGCATCACTTTTTGTTATCTCCCACGAGATGAGAATCAGATGGCCGACGCTTTAGCTACATTGGCTTCCATGATCAAAGTAAATAGACCAGAGGATGTGAAGCCTATCCAAATGAGCATTTATGATGCTCCAGCCCACTGTTGTAATATTGACGAGGAAGAAGAAAAGGACAACAACCCTTGGTATCAGGACATATTGCGATACGTGAAAAATTGTGAATACCCAAACCAAGCAACTGAGAATGACAAGAGAATGTTGAGGAGGCTGGCCAGTGGTTACGTCTTAGATGGAGAAATCCTGTACAAAAGAGGAAAAGATCAGGTGCTGTTAAGATGTGTAGACGCTGTGGAGGCCAAGCAGATCTTGGAAGAAGTCCATGATGGTATTTGTGGAACACACGCTAACGGTTTCACAATGGCCAGACAGATCATGAGATTTGGATATTATTGGTCTACCATGGAAGGAGACTGCATCAAGTATGCTAAGAAGTGCCATAAATGCCACATTTACGGAGACAAAATTCATGTGCCTCCATCACCTCTTCACGTCATGACTTCCCCATGGCCTTTCTCCATGTGGGGCATGGACGTCATTGGGCCGATATCGCCAAAGGCTTCAAACGGACATCGTTTCATTTTTGTAGTGATTGACTACTTTACTAAGTGGGTAGAGGCTACTTCTTACGCTAACGTCACAAAGACAGCTGTCAGCAAGTTTTTAAAGAAGGAAATCATATGTCGGTATGGAATGCCTGAAAGGATCATATCAGACAACGCATTAAATTTGAATAATAGCACGATAGCAGAGGTTTGTAATCAATTCAAGATCAAGCACCACAACTCATCGCCATATCGTCCGAAGATGAATGGTGCGGTGGAGGCAGCCAATAAAAATATCAAAAAGATTGTGGGGAAAATGACTGAGACCTATAGAGATTGGCACGAGAAGTTGCCATTCGCCCTCTATGCTTATCGAACGTCCGTCAGGACTTCTACCGGGGCAACACCATTCTCTTTGGTTTATGGAATGGAGGCAGTGCTACCAATTGAGGTTGAAATTCCCTCTCTCCGAGTTTTTTTCAGAACTAAAGTTAGACGAAGCAGAATGGGTCCAATCCCGATATGATCAGCTGAACTTGATTGAAGAAAGGAGGTTAAGAGCTATCCGTCATGGTCAAATGTACCAGAAACGAATGATGCGAGCTTACAATAAGAAAGTTCGTCCTAGAAACTTCCATGAAGGGGACTTGGTACTGAAGAAGATTCTTCCCATAGAAAAGGACTTCAGAGGAAAGTGGATGCCAAACTGGGAGGGACCTTATGTAGTAAAAAGGCCTTTTCAGGAGGGGCATTAATTTTAACTGGGATGGATGGCAAAAGCTTGCCCAATCCTGTGAATTCGGATTCAGTGAAGAGGTACTTTGCCTAAAAAAAAAAAAAAGGGGAGAGGCCAAGGCAAAAACCCGCAAAGGGCACCTTGAGACCAAAGGGGCTTTGAATTGAAAACCCAGGAGTGGGCAATTCAAATTTTCGATCAAAGGTGAGGCATAGAGTAGTTTTGTCTTCTCCGAATTAACAAGAAGGAGAGATGCTACATCTTGGGGCATCAACGAAGTCTTTTAGGATTTCTAAACACAGAGTTGGTGCAGAGAAGCTCATGCTGCGATATCTGGGGCACCTATTTTTTTTATCTTATTTACATCTTAGCAAAATTTGCTATTTGTTCATTTAGAGCTCTGCTCTCAATAAAATTTCATCTTATTCATCTCATATCTTAGCAAAATTTACTATCTTGATTTGTTTGTTTAGAGATTTGCTCTCAACAAAATTTCATTTTGTCCATTTTGATAATCTTTCTCAAGCATTTTTCATTGAAATAACGATTAATGGACTGACAATACACATGCAGAAGGAGTTCTGCATATTACTCTGAAAGTTTCTAAATAATACGAGGACCTGAAACAGGACTATTGTTTAGAACTAACCAAACCTAAGGGTTGGAAACATTTGAGAAATGATAGTCTAAATAGCGTCTATTTCTTTAGGTTTTCTGTCAAAGGTACTGGCTGAACAAGAAGGCATCAGTGATAGAACCTTGATGAACAATGAGGAATGACAACCTAAGCATTAAAAATGGATCATTCTCATGACATTCTACAAATATCATTCATACACATCTAGTTAGGAGCATTTGATCCACTCTGATCATGTCATCCTAAACACTAGACGTAAATAGGTCCATAAAATTGATTTTATAGGTCAAAGGAACAGATCCTATCCTCCTATATTGGTAGGAAGTGGATCGAAGATGCAGATCTTGTCTTCCCATATTGGTGGCGAAGTAGATCGCAGAAAGCAGATCTTGTCTTCACGTATTGGCATGAAGTAGATCGAAGGTAGCAGATCCTATCTTCCTATATTGGTAGGAAGTGGATCGAAGATGCAGATCTTGTCTTCCCATATTGGTGGCGAAGTAGATCGCAGAAAGCAGATCTTGTCTTCATGTATTGGCATGAAGTAGATCGAAGGTAGCAGATCCTATCTTCCTATATTGGTAGGAAGTGGATCGAAGATGCAGATCTTGTCTTCCCATATTGGTGGCGAAGTAGATCGAAGAAAGCATATCTTGTCTTCATGTATTGGCGTGAAGAAGATCGAAGGTAGCAGATCCTATCTTCCTATATTGGTAGGAAGTGGATCAAGGATGCAGATCTTGTCTTCCCATATTGGTGGCGAAGTAGATCGAAGAAAGCAGATCTTGTCTTCATGTATTGGCGTGAAGAAGATCGAAGGTAGCAGATCCTATCTTCCTATATTGGTAGGAAGTGGATCAAAGATGCAGATCTTGTCTTCCCATATTGGTGGCGAAGTAGATCGCAGAAAGCAGATATTGTCTTCATGTATTGGCGTGAAGAAGATCGAAGGTAGCAGATCCTATCTTCCTATATTGGTAGGAAGTGGATCAAAGATGCAGATCTTGTCTTCCCATATTGGTGGCGAAGTAGATCGAAGAAAGCAAATCTTGTCTTCATGTATTGGCGTGAAGTAGATCGAAGATAGCAGGTCCTATCTTCCTATATTGATAGGAAGTGGATCCAAGATACAGATCTTGTCTTCCCATACTGGTGGTGAAGTAGATCGAAGAAAGCAGATCTTGTCCCTGTATTTGACAGTGGAATAGATTGAGGATTGCAGATCTTGCCCTCCTGTATTTGGCAGCGAAGCAGATCGATGATGGCAGATTTTACCTCCCTGACTACGGTGGAGTACATTGAAGCCGATAACTCATCTCCCTAAGCAGTAGTGGAGCAGACAAAACCACAGATCTTATCTCCCTAAGCAGTAGTGGAGCAGATCGCATCAAATCTTATCTCCTTAAGCAGTAGCGGAGCAGAAGAAACCACAGATCTTATCTCCCTAAATAGTAGTGGAGCAGACTAAAAACACAAATCTCATCCCCATGGAGTCGTAGCAGAGTAGATTGAAGCTACAAGGCGTATCTGAAGTTGCAGTAGAGTGGATCGAAGCAACAAGACGTGGCAGGTTGGAATAAGGCTACTTGAAGAAGATGAGCACCAAAAAGTCAAGACTCGGCAAGACCGGGCAAAATTGGCCCTTTTGATGTCTTTGCTCTATTCTCGTTACACGAAAATGAGCAAAGAGGGGCAGCTGTATGAGCCCATTTTGCCCGGGCCCAGTGCAAAACAAAAACAAAATAAAAATAAAACATAAACCAAATACATTGCAGCCCAAATTTCATATGGCCCAAACTACCCAAAATTAACCCTAAACCCAAACCAATACCAAAACCCTAGCCCAACTATTCCAAAATTTTTCAGCAATCAACCTTCAGCCGCAACTCAGCCCCCAGGTGTGCTACCGAACCTCTAGGCCAACCATTGGCCACCTTGCGCACTACCACCGTCGCACGCCCCACGCATGCCCCTCTCCTCCATGCGTCTGACACCCCTCAAAGCCTGCAAACAAGCAAGAAAAGAGGACACAAAAAGACAAAAACCATGTGCAAACAGCAAAGGAGATAGCAGAAAACAATAGCGAAATCGGCTATAAAGCCTTGGGGAGGAACCCGATCGGGGGGGGATTTTTTTGATTTTCCTTTCATTTTCGATTGTAATATTACTTGAGAATAAGAAAGTAAAAGCAGATTCAAGCAAGAAAAACACCCGAAAACTGAAAAGGCAGTCAGATCTAAGGTTCCTTTTATTTTTATTATTCAAAAAACTCATCTATTATATATCTTTACATAGCACATGTTTATATAAAAAGAGTTAAAAAAAGGGGTAAAAAATTACCTGCTTTCGGATCGGCCGAAAAGAGGGATTTTTGACCCTCCGACCGCCGCACACGGCGGCGCCGGCGAGCCTCCGGTGGCCGTCCGGTGTTCCCCCCTGGCCGGAAATCGCTCCGGGCTCCCCTCTCCTCTCTCCCTTTTCTTTTTTTTCCCCTCAGCTTTACAAATGATTTTTTTGAAATTTTTTGACTTTTATAAGGGGTCAAAACGCACCGTTTTGGACCCCCAGTTTAAATAAATAAAACGACGCCGTTTTGAACACGGGTCAGGTCGACCCGACCCGCACCAAGGAGGATCCGCGTGTTTTTCTTTGGAAGGGCTAATTGCACTTTTAGCCCTTCCGCTTTTCTGGGAGTTTACAATCAAGGTTTTTCTTTATTTTTAATTTGGCTCCATGGTTTCGCCCCGAATTCATTCTGGTCCCCCATGCTGCGCAGCGTTTTAATACTTGGGTTTATTGCGCTTTTGACCCTCCGAGTTGCACGCGTGTTACAATTAAGTCCCTTTTCTTTGTTTTCATTTTAAATTGGCCCTACAACTTTGTTTTTAATTCAATTTTAATCCTTTTTCCGTTTATTTTTATATCTTTATTAAATATCCTTATTATTTTTATATTATTAGTATTATTAGTATTATTATTATTATAATTATGTACTAGTGTATATTTTTATTACGTACGGGTATACACATATATTTTTTTCATATTTAATATTTTTCATTTCACTTTATTTTAATATTTTATTAATTTTATGTTCGTTTCTTTTATATTCCAATGTTATTATTATTATTATTATTATTAGTTTATGCTTTGTTATATATTTATATATTTATGATATGTATATATACATACTTATACATACTTAAATATATTTTCCATATTTCATAATTCTTATATACTTACATATATTCATGCATATTTTACATCATATACATACTTATATATATATTCTTTATATTCTTAAAAATGCTTTTTGCATATTTCACATATTTTATAACTCACATACATATATTTTATATTATCACGATTTGTAAATATATATAAACACATTTACATTTTTATTTTTATAATACTTACCGATTTTTTATATATGTATATACTTATCTATGTTTCATATTCTATAATTTATATGCATTTCTTATTTTATGGCTTTAAATCATACATGCAAATACATTTTTACATAATTGTATTTATTGTCATCATTGTTATTTGGTGCTTGTTTATTTATTCATGTACACTTGTGCTTTTTTTAAATGTTAGTTCTATTTATTTATTTGTATGCTTTGTGTATGTAATCGCCTCGTCATTTCATTTGGCCTATTGTATTGTTGTTACTCACTTTACTTTGCTCACCTTGTCGTATTCGTTATTGTTGTCAAGCATTGACACTAAACATCAAAAGAAAATTTTTCTAAATGAGGCAATATTTCGCGTTTGGAAAATCGAGAAAATGTGCCCTAACGTGCTGGGTTTCGATTTCTCGTTCGACCAAATAGCCAAATATCCTCTTAAAGCTTCAAAGTATGGCTTCAATAAACTATAAGGTGATCTTGGTTTCGATGGTATAGAGTATCGTGTCCTAACGTGCTGGATGTGATATTCCTTCGGAACAAGAAAATCTTATATTTCAATTCACGTTATCAGAGTTTCTTTTAAGGATCGTATTTTTAAAATTCTTCAAATTTTCAATTTTCGACACTAAGACACTGATTAATCAACTAGGTACCAATTTTGGGCGTATCGAGGGTGCTAATCCTTCCTCGTGCGTAACCGACTCCCGAACCCATTTTTCTGATTTCCGTAGACAAAAATCGTTGTTTTAATAAAATCTAAATCGTTTATTAAAAACAACCATTTTACGAGGTGACCCGATCATACCTCATGAAAAAAGATTGGTGGCGACTCCCATTTTTCGTTTTATTTTCAAATCCAAGTTGACCCCGTTTTCATCAAAAAAATGGTGTCAACAATCTCAATTGGTTAGGAATAGGTAAAGTTGGTAAATCCACCATATGAAGAACCCAAATCTCCACAGAGTCCTAATTGCTCAAAACTTTATACATTTTTAAAAGCAAAGGACAACTATACTAGGTAAGAGTAGTTGATCTTCTACCCATACACATTTTTCATCAACAATACCAAGAATATAATTAGCAACTCAATGGCCAATTGTTATTACATAAAGTAAAATTGTGTTATAATCAACTACTAATATCCAATTAGTTTATGCCTTTTATGCCCAATGCGTCTTTTCTTGTTCCTACAATTGTAATAATGCTTGTTAGATTTCCCACACCTTAGCGCACTGGTTGATGGTATTTTGTTTAGATTGCATCTCACATAATTCCTTTTCCAACATTTTTCGTCGTTTTTTTTAATTCTCGAACACCAACTTATTTCATAGCTTCAATTGTGCTTGTATTATTTTTAAATTTCTCATCAAAACAGATGGTGGTGATCTAGAAACCACTACATCCCATCCCTCTTTAATCATAGTTTGGCACTCAAATTTGTATCCTACTTAATCTCAAATCAATATGATATTTTAGAAAAACAAAATATGGTAATCTGAGAACAATATCATAGGCCCATTACTTGAAATTGTAACAGGTAAATTAAATAAGACAACATTAGCAAGCAACTACATTCTAAGACTATTAATAAAGCCACGATCTAGCCTCTCCCAAATTGTGTCCTCCCCTAATTTGTTATCCGTTCACATATAATATTGTTTTTTATTGTGCAGTTCAATTAGGCCATATAAAATTTACAAGAAGATAATTTATCATTCATAGAGAATACCTAATTGAAATCCCGAAGAAAAATTCAAGAATCTGTATCTAAAATTAATGTAAATGTGTATAAAATTCGATCCCCACCAGAATTTGTTTATGCATGGAAGGGTGGTTGTATAAACAATATAATCAAAACCTATGCTTAGAACCATCCATATATGCAAAGATCATATACTTTTCCTTTATGATGATATTTTCGAATACAAGATCTTTACACATAACTAGGAATTTCCCCCACCTTTACCTTAGCATGATACCCTCGTCACAAAATTCAAACCTCAACTTATTAGTTACATTTTTACATTTTTCCATACTTGAGTTTCGAAAGAAAACATAGATTCGTGTGATATAGTCCGGTTAATTAACATCCTAAATTTTTTTGTCGTAATTCATGTTGTGTTGGGGATAAAACTAATTAAGCTCTCGAGAATCAGACCGTATCAATCGTATTTATTTTAATTAATTAATATATGGCATTAGAAAACATCAAAACTAAATTCAGATATGACTTGTTAAATTGAGTTATTGAGTAAATTAAAAGGATTGCAAAATAGAAATAATTGATGGGAGATAAAAGAAATACTTATAAGAGATATAAAAGGGATTGAAATAGAGATATTATAGAGACTAAGAGAATCATTGCCATAAATTTTATGGTGTTAGTGAATGAGAATTATCTCCACCATATTAGTTGGCACTAAAGTGAAGAAATTAAAATCCTCACCGTTGGATCATGATCATAAAACATAATTTAGTTAAGTCTTAATTATGTTTGTTAGAGATAAAAAATTTAAAAAAAAAAGGAGATTCCTTGGATGAGCCACCATTTGGCTAATTAAGATCATTACCGTAAGTTTAATTTAAGTGGAGTTATTTAAGAAATCACTAAGGAAGAAATTAAGTAATGTGAAGTGAGAGAGGAGGCTCATTATCTCTTTCATTCGAAAGGGAGCTAAGGAGAAGCTTGATAAACCCTCAAAACCATGAGTCTCTCCCCTTTGGATTAGATTAATTTAATAGTTTGTTTAAGAATTGACTGAATTATCCTGTATGCCCATGTTATAAAGACTCTAATTGTAAAGATAAATGAAGATGAGGTGAAGGCTTGAAGAGCCTTTTGAATGAGTGGAGAGATGAGAAATGACTCCACCTTTTATAATATTTTCAAATTAACCTATATATGTGAAAATAGTTGCGTTGTAAATTATATTAATTTGGTTTTCGGATGGTGGTTATATGATTTTTGAAGCTAAAGGTCGATAGAGAGAAGAAGTGAATCAATAAAAAAGGAAATTTTTGCACCTTTTTTGGTGTATTCAGAATAGAGGAATTAAGGCAAGGGTCCTTAATTTAAATTTGTATTAATGGTTGTTAGGTGATAAATTTAAATATTTCATGTGCTGAAATTAATGCTAATATTGAATAGGTACATGGTAACATTAATAAAGAGGAAGGATTGAATTAGTGAAAAGCTAAGTTGGTGGGTACCTTGGAGTGAACATTTACTATTTGGACGTTAAGCTAAGGTGTGTTCCATGAATCCTTGCTTGTACTGAGTGTTTATGAGTGTGCATTTAATTAGCACTGGTAAGTTAAGTATTATGACTTTAGCGATCTTGTTATTGACTTTGCTTATGATATCTAGCCATGGTAATGGAAACTTTAGTAAGCCTAATCAATGTGAGGTAAGTTTCAAGGTAAGTGAATTATTATCCATTGAGTTGACTTGCATTATTATTTTACATGGGTAAGCATTTTATTGCAGCATATTGACTATTATTTCATTTAAAATGAGAAATGTAATGTATTTCATGAA
>NW_024403241.1:0-19322 GCF_007990345.1 Gossypium hirsutum | reverse complement strand
AGATGAATTACCAAGTGCACCATAATAGTGAAGAAAGAAGGTGGAAAGATCTTCTCCAAATTGCATAAAGTCAAAGCAGCTCGATCCTGTACTTTCTTAAGTTCTTCAACATCCAAAACTTTGCCACAAATAGCTTTCATTATATTGGATAGTTCAATTATACAGGACGTCACATTGTTTGACATGCAGCACCGTAAAGCAATTGGGAGTAAATCTTGCATGAAGATGTGGTAATCATGTGATTTTAATGAATATAATCTTCGATCTTTAAGACTCACACATCGAGATATATTTGACGCATATGCATCTGGGACCTTTATATCCTTCAACACCATGCAAAACACCTCTTTCTCTTTCTTTGACATTGAAAAAATAGAAGGCGGCAACCGATTTTTCCCATTCGAAAGTACTTGAGGATGAAGATCACGTCGAATTCTCATGTCAACTAAATCAAGTCGACTCTGAAGATTGTCTTTTGATTTTCCATCGACATTTAAAATTGTCCCAATTATGTTCTCGCAGACATTCTTTTCAATATGCATAACATCAAGATTGTGGCGTAAAATGTTGTGCTCCCAATAAGGCAACTCAAAAAAATACTTCTTTTTTTCCACAAGTCCGCCTCATTAGGATCATCCTCTTCATCAGATTCATCATCAGATTCATCCCTCGATCTTCTCCTTGTTTGCGTGATATGTGGTTGATTCATCTTCCCGTAACTAAAGTTGATATCTTTTAACATAAACAAGATTTCAGATCCAACGGTCTGCTCAGGAACTCTTCTGTACTCTTCAGTACCGTCAAATAGAGTCCTCTGAAATCTAAATTTATGATTTCCATCTAACCACCGATGATGGCCCATGTAAGAGAACTTCTTCCCATTATACAACCACTTCGAACTAGTTTGCGCAGCACAACAAGGACAGGCATAACGTCCTTTAGTACTCCAACCCGATAAATTAGCATAAGCCGGGAAATCATTACTTGTCCATAATAAAGCTGCACGTAAATTAATGTTTTCCTTTCTTAATACATCACATGTCTCAACACCCGACCATAATTGTTTTAACTCTTCAATAAGTGGCTGCAAATAGATGTCAATATCATTTCCGAGACCTTTCTCTCCAGGGATAATCATTGATAAAATAAATGAAGATTGCTTCATGCAAATCCATGGAGGCAAATTGTAAGGAACAAGCACTACAGGCCAAGTATTGTACGAAGTACTCATGATTTTAAAAGGATTAAAGCCATCAGCTGCAAGCCCAAGCCTCACATTTCGAGGATCGCTTGCAAAGCTTGGAAATTTACTGTCAAACGTTTTCCAGGCTAAAAAATCAGCAGGATGCCTTAATAATCCATCATCGGTTCGTTGATCATTATGCCACCTCATAGAATCGGCCGTCTTTGACGACATGAAAAGCCTTTGAAGTCTTGGTATTAGGGGAAAATATCGCATAACCTTCACTGGCTTCTTTCTTAAATGTGCCCCACCATCATCACCATTCACATCTTCTGTATTCCCATTCATCCAACGAGACTTACCGCAAACATGACAAGACTGTTGGTTCTTCTGATCACCCCAGTACAACATGCAGTCATTTGGGCAACTATGAATTTTATCGTACCCAAGACCCAAATCTTTTATTAGCCTCTTCATATCTTGACAAGACTGGGGGATTTTTGCAAATGGAAACATCTCTCTCAGAAACTCTAGCAGCATTGTAAAAGAGTTTCCGGTCCACCCTCCCAAACATTTTAAGTGAAATAGACGAATACAGAAGGACAATTTCGAATATTTTGATCCCTCGTAAAGTTCTTCGTTCATTTCGTTAAGTAAATTGTAGAACTTCGCCGCTTCTTCATTTGGCTCCTCATCAGGTGCACTTGTTCCCGTTTCGCAAAAAACATTTCCACCAATATTACAATCGTCGGATGCAATAAAGTTAGGTAGAAACGATTCCTCACCATGACTGTGCATATTAAATGCATCCCGCAACATACCTTCCATGTCATCTTGTCTAACATACTGGTGGTAATCAGTATCAGGATAAGTTGAATTAATCATTGAAGAAGTTCCACTAGATGTACACTCTCCATGGAAAATCCATTTTTTATACCCCCGAATAAAGCCATCAACAATTAGATGCTCGTAGACAACTTCACGAAAATGCCAATTGATGTTGCCACACTTCTTACATGGGCAAAGAATCATATTCTCTTGGCTTGCATTTTGAAATGCAAAATTTAGAAAAGTTTGAACTCCATTTTGATAGGCATTGCTTACCCTTGACAATTTCATCCAACTCCTATCCATTTCGTAGTTCTTGAAATCTAAAGTTGACAATAAATTGCGTTTACTAAAATAGATAATACATATCAAGTATAAATTATCTAATAAGTGTAAACTAATTCAAGCAGGGAGATTTTGAAGTGTATATTTATGTATTACGTAAGTTAAGTAAGCTTTGTAAGTTATGTAAGTTATGTTATGATATACATTTATGTAAGGTATGTAAGTTATGATATGATATATATTTATGTATTATGTAAGTTGTGTAAGTTATGATATGATATATATTTATGTATTTTGTAAGGTATATAATTATGTAAGTTATTATATGATATATATTTATGATATATATTTATGTATTATGTAAGTTTTGTAAGTTTTTATATGATATATAAATTAACATTAAGATAAATATTATTTCCCAAGCTAAAAAAATTATTTTAATTAAATAAATTTTAAAAAAATCACATGAATAAATTTTGTTCTCCAACTTCGAGCCTTGTTGTTGGATCCATGTGGTGAGATAGTCCATTTTTATTAATATCAAAATCACATGAATTGATTATTTTAGGCATTGATATCACAATATTAATTTATTTTTAATATTAAATTTTCAAATTTCTAAAGAAATCGAATTCAACTTTTATTTAATTGGTATTATTGTTGTTGTAGCAATTTCGAGAATACAAGTTTAAGTGCATTTAAACATATTCTTTTTACGTTTTAAGAATTAAAGAAAGGTTATAAATAAACGTAGAGATTATATAAATTTTTCTAAAAAACCCAAAATTAAAATTAAACAACTCAAAAAATACAAAAAAAATAAAAATAATCATTAAAATATAAATATTAAATTAAATAATTTATACAAAATATAATGATTAATAGTAAAATTTTGACCAAATTCAAAATGATTTTGTATATAGTAATGGCATCATTATCATGTACTAATTAAAATTATTTTATTTTTCTAAAAAAATATCAATTAAATTTTCTCAAAGAATAACTTTAAAAAACAATAATATACATTTATAACTAAAAATGATGACTTCAACATCAATGAATTAAACTATTTTATTGAGCGAATATTTCTCTCAAAAGGTCAATTAATATTTAATTTAGTTTTGTAACGATATTTTTTTACTTTAATTTTGTTTGAAAGTAACCCACCCTTATCCTGTCTCATAAAGTAAAGTGAAAGTTTTAAATAAATATTTTTTATAAATCAATTGATTTAATAAAATAAAAATATATAAAAATTTAAAAAATAATATCATTACCATCGTCAATTTTTTTTTAGTCTGAAAATATGTGAAGAACACTAAAATAGAAAAGTATGATCGTAAATGTCTAATCAAAAGCCTAAAAAAAAATGCATCACCTTGTATATAGTGAATAGAAAGCCAAAAAATAATATATTTAAACCCGCCTTTTATGGGTTTTCATTTTCTTTATACAAAGCTCGTTGGTATATCAAATTATAGTCAATTCCAATTAATAACACAAGATTTCAAAGTAACAATTATGGTTAGTTTGTCTTACTTTTCTACCAAAAGATGTTTTGAATTTCATTTTTTGGAACCCTTCCATTAAAAAAATACATTACATTGCCTCAACCAAATATTTGCTATTATACTGATGATGTACATTTAAATTTTGGGTTTGGGTTTGATTCGAGAACTAATGATTATAAGCTACTTATAGTTTGCCAGAAAGTTTAGTTTGGTTGTGTCCTATCACTAGTGTATAAGCTGCTCCAAGTCAACCTTCAAGTTATATAGTGCACCCTCACAGCTTTCAGAAAGGGAAAAAAAGAAGAGGGAATATCTTGAAAATAATACCTTTTCCTTTCTGATAAGCTTGCAACCTTCAACAGGACCAGTACTTGCAAAAACCTCTTGGAGTAGTGGTTCAGTCACTTGTGAATGGATGTTTCCCACATACCTGCAGTTTCTCAAAAATAAAAAAACTAAATGTTAAAGAAAAAACAGAAAAAAGAAGAGATAAATAAAACTATATAAGTAACTTTCAAAGTTGTTAAAAAGATGCAAGAACAAGCATCTATCACATTCCAAAAGCCATTTAACTATCAATTAAAAGAGCCATTACCTTAGAATTTTGCACGGAGAGTCATAGCAACATATCCAATCAGCAGACTCATGAAGGAAAGTGTCTCTAATTCATGCAGTTATAAGCACAGAAGTGACTAGGATAGGTGCTTAAGCAAGAAGGGGAAATAAGTGACTCACAATATACAAACAAAACAAAATGGAGAAAGGGGAAAAAGAAGTAAAAAAGATCTAGGCAAACACTCACACACTGCGGCAAGTACTTGGATCAAAACCAGGAGGTAGATTTCCACTTGGGATTGGCTCTATCTACAGAAAAGAAAAGTGAAAAATAAAAAAAAGAGGGGAAAAGAAGGAACGATGTACAAAAAAGTCAGGTCCCACTCAACTCAATTCTAAAGCCTCCGTATCCAGGAAAAAGGATGAGTTTTTGAAGAAATCCAATAGTCAACCTAAAAGAACAAACAAGATGCTAACTACAACCATCACAAATGTGAGCATCACTTCTCCTACTTTGACAACACTTTCCACTTGCAAAGACAACAGACTATCTTGCTTTTACTATTATCACATTTTCCCCCTTCATTTTTTCAGTGCCGATCGGAAAAAAAATATTTCAGCCTCATCTAAATAAGACATACTTCAGCAGAACAATAGTCTACAGATCAGACCAAATTCAAGGGTAATGCAGTCCAAAGTTCCTTGAACTCCCTCCTCCAAAGTGAAAAACAAATCTATATATTTCTGCATGATTCAAATAGAAAGGACTGTTGGACATGTAACTCAGAAAGTATGCAAATACATTGAAAGCACCATAGACTTTATAAATTAGCTTCATACTGTTATATTTCAGCACTATAAACCTAAAAATTCCCAGAACAAAATGCAGAAATCATGCCTTAAACTCCAATACTCAAACAAGAGACAGATAAATTTCACCTTTTTTTATATAATATTTACAAACTAGAGATAAAGATATATAAAAATATAAACATGGATATGGACAAAAAGACTGATTGACTGTGCATGTGTACCAGAGAGATGACAACCAAACATTATCCAAACACAATCATTTCTCAACATTTGCAAAACAAAATGAAGATTAAAATTAGCAGTAAACTAAATAAAACCAAAGAAGTGAGAACCACAAGTAAATGAGAAAGACAACACAACAGAGAACCTAGTAGCTTTCCCATTAAACTTCGTATAAGAGAAATAACAACATTTGAACTTCAAGCAAATGAAAATGTAAAATATTCAGAATCAAAACAATCTTTTATCAAAATTCAAACCAAAAACAATGAGCTTCACCCTATACAAGAAGCATGTTAAAGTCACAGGCTTTCTCATTTCTGGAAACCAAATCCAGAAACGTCTCCCACCAAAAATCAAGAAAATAACTTTTTTTTTTGAAAATCATATTCAAATCGCAAAATAGGAGCAATGTCCATCGAATTCAAGCAAAGTTTATTGTAAAAGCTTAGCTTTCAAAGGTCAAATATCGCAGCATTAAATATAAAACTAACCCAATCTCCACCAATTCAAAAACAAGAAACCAAACATGAACCCGAAGATCCAAACACGATTTCAAAAAAAGAAAAACAGATATTCCTGAAAACCGGATCAAAAACTAGCAAATACTTAATGAAAAGAGAAATTGACGAAAAATCCTAAAAACAAGATTACAAAATTAGAGGATATCCCACATCAAATTCTTCAATGACCCACCTTCCCAGCCTATAGAATGAAATAGAATACTCTTAAGCTAAGTTTACATCTGACCCAGACAATAAAAAACAACACATTTGAATAATCGAAAACAAACAAACAAGTAGGTGATTTACAAAAATTAACCGAAAACAGACAAGCACACACTTACTTGTTGCGTAGTTGAGCAGAAAGTTGGTGCCAAAAAATTCGGTTGCTAAATTCCAAAGGCACTTGGGGGAAATCTCAGGAGCAGTAAGGACGGCGGACGACGACGAGTAGGTGGTCGGGTAGCCTCAGGAGCTTCGGATGCTTAGGGATTTGGGGGAAAATTTAAGGATTAGGGGAATTGGGGGAAATCTGTTAAAGGGTGGAAATTAACGCTGGAAATGGCTAAGTGTCGGGTATGAGGATGATAAAATGTTAGAAAAGAAAACGACGTCGTTTCATCAAAAATTTAAATGTTTGTGGCGCTTTGGAAATGCGCCACTAAATCCCATATATTGCGGCGTTTGTAAGGTAGCGCCACTAATCCCCTTTCAGCTCCAATTAAAACGACAGCGTTTTAGTTAAAGATAAATGTTTTTTGTGGCATTTTTTTCAAAAACGCCACTAACCTCCATTTTATATTCATTTTTTTTGTATTTAATTTTTATTTGTTATCATTTTTTTAAATCTAATATTTAAATATATAAAGTTTATCTATTATCTCTTAAATAATTTAATCTAAATAATTTCATTTTTTTCAAAAACACCACTATAATATTTTACGATATTAAAATTAATATTATATCTTTTACAATTAAATAAAAAATTATTTAATATATAAATTAAAAAATAATAATTTATCTAAACCCTAATCCTCTAATCTCTAAACCCTAAAATCCTAAACCCTTCACATAAACCCTAAACCCCAAACCCGTAACATGTAACCATTAACCATATAAACCTAATCCCTAAACCATAATTTATTAACCATAAACCCTAAACCATAAAACCCAAAACCCTAAAACCATAAACCTTACACATAAACTCTAAACCCTAAATTGGCCCCTAACCTGTAACACTTAACCCCTAAACCTTAAACACCAGCCCTTAAACCATAATTCACAAACCCTTAAAGTTGTAACTCATAAGCCCTAAAACCCTAAACCATATACCCTAATTTGTAAACTGTAAACCCTAAACTATAAAGATAATTAATTTAATATTTTAAAATTAACACTATCTCTTTCACAATTATATAAGAAATTATTTAATATATAAATTAAAAAATACTAATTAATCAAAACCCTAAACCCATAATCCCTAATCCATAATCCATAAACCCTGAATAATAAAACATAAACTCTAAACCCCTAACCTTGACACTTAAACCATAACCCTTAAACCCCATAATCCCTAAACCTTAAAATAATAACTCATAAACCTTAAACCCTTACCCTAAACTGTAAAGTACCCTAAACTATAATGATAATTAATTTAATATTTTGAAATTAATACAATATCTTTTACAATTATATAAGAAAATAATTAACTTATAAGTTAAAAAACAATCAGTCATATACCAAAAATCTTTAAAATCATTTTAAATAATAGTATTTTATCATTTTTAACAAATATTTTTCTATGTTTTTACATTCAAAATTTTCCTACGTGTCATTATTTTTTCTGAAGAATATAAATATTTAATTAAAAATAAATTGTATTTTAACATAAATAAACCACTTAAAGTACAAAAAAAATGAAAAGATTTTTTGCAGCGTTTTTAGAGAAAACGCCACTATAGATCAGAATTTGCGGCGTTTTCTATAAAAGTGCCACTAAAAGCTCTACACAAGCCGACATCGTTTCACAAATTTTTTTGCGGCGTTTTCTATAAAAGCGCCACTAAAAACTTTACATAAGACATATAGCGGCGTTTCTTATAAAAGTGCCACTAAAAAGGTCAATATAAGACGATGGCGTTTTGCAAAAAAAAATTTGCGGCGTTTTTTAACAAACGTGCTATATGCATACCTTTAGCGGCACTTCTTTGAAAACGCCACTAATACTGATCTACAGCGGCGTTTTTGTACAAACGCCGCTAATGCCATTGAAGCTCCACTAAAACGACGGCGTTTAGCGTAAATTTTGCGGCGTTTTTTCTTGAAGCGCCACTAAATGTGAACCTATAGCGGCGCTTTTATAAAAAACGCCGCTAAAGATTGATCTTTAGCGGCGTTTCTAAAAAACGCCGCTAATGTTCGCTCTTTAGTGGCGTTTTTCTTCAAAACGCCGCTAAAAACCTATTTTGCTGTAGTGTGACCATTCAGGCTTATTACATAGTGGTGATGAGTCGATGATGTAGCAAAGAGAAAAAAAATTGACTAGAAATTAACATTGATGTAGACAAGAACCAATCCTCGATTGAAATTAGGTTTAGTTTTTACTGATAGGGAAGTACTACTGAAAAAAGTTATTAGGATGTTTGGGAGGAAGAATATGTAACAATTTGAAGTTTGTGAGAAATGATAAGAATAGAGTGAAAGTAATCTCATTGGGTCTTATGGGCTTCCAAAAATAATGCTAAGGTCCCCTTTATACAATACATGGCAAATTAAGTCACTTAAGGATGAACATAGATGCCTTAAGGAAATTAGGAATAAGAATGTCTCAACAAGGTGTCTAACTGAACACTATGTACATAAGTTTTGACTGACCCAAACTACTCTATTATTGAGAGCTGACAAAACAAACCCAAACATGAAAATCTGTCTGTGTCGATTTGAACTCGAAACAATTCAAGTTTGAGAAAGCAAAAGCCCATAATAAATTTGAGCTCAAGAAAATCTGAATTGAAAAAAGTTTGAGCACGAGAAAGCTTGAGACAAAGAAAATATAAGCCTGACAAAACCCAAGCCCGAGTCCATAAGAATCCAAGTTTGAGACTAATTTGTCCTGAGCCTAAGATAAATCCAACCCAAAGCCCGAAAAAAACCAGAATTTATAACTGAACAGTTACAATAGACATTAATAATTAATATACTTTTATGATATTACTTCAAATAAAAATAAATGATAACTATTTATTTTATGAAAATATGTCCATAAACATTACATATTTATATTAACATTTTTTAATAGCAAAATAATTAATAATATTTTTTATGTAAAATTATAATGTGAAACAATTATTTTAAAATATTAATTGATTATAAAATATTTTTAAAACTATAATTATATATTTATAATAGATGTCTACAATTAATAATTATTAAAGTTTATAAAATTTAAATTTAATGATTATAAAATTATATATTAATTTAAAAATAAGATAACTAGTGTTATACAAATGTAACATCCCGAAATAGGGCCTAGTCGGAACAGTGGTTTCGGGACCATGTAACACCCCGAACCCGAAACCGACACCGGAGTCGAACACGAGGTATTAACTGACTTTAACCCCTTACAAAATTTATTTTCCAGACACTGCCCAATCTGT
The DNA here is from genome assembly GCF_007990345.1 of Gossypium hirsutum. NCBI lineage: Eukaryota > Viridiplantae > Streptophyta > Magnoliopsida > Malvales > Malvaceae > Gossypium > Gossypium hirsutum. The sequence goes on along the minus strand of NW_024403241.1, from coordinate 9,769 downwards.
GTACTAGTCGTTTTAAAAATCATATCTTGAGTTTCGTAACTCGAAAATCAGTTTCGTAATTTTTCCCAGAAACTAGACTCATGTGCCCATCTATGTATTTTTTTCTAGAATTTTTGGTCGGGCCAATTAGTACAGTTTATTAGTCAAAGTCTCCCAAGTTGCAGGGGTCGACTACACTGACCTTTGCCCATTACAACTTGGATATCTCCCTGCACGGGGCTTCAATACTGATGCCGTTTGTTTCTATGAAAACTAGGCTCAGAGTGAAATCTGTACATATATGGTACGACCCCTAATTATCTCTGGTTAATTTATAATGAATTTCCAAAGTCGGAGCAGGGAATCCAGAAACCGTTCTGGCCCTGTCCCACAAAAATCTGATTATCTCTTAATATACTGCCCATATGATCTTTTCGTTACTTCCTCATGAAAACAGACTCATCGAGCTTCGATTACATAATTTATTCATCAATTAATTCCACTCCTACTACTTTTAGTGATTTTTCAATCTCATGACACTGCTGCTGCCAGCATCTGTTACGAAAGTAACTAGGTCCATTTCATGCCTACCCTTGATCCAACTCAATCGAACATTCGTGCCATTTTCGCATGGCTTAAAGTTTACATGCCATAATTCAAACACAACGTACTAGCTTATACATGCCAAAATGTTCTTCTAAGCCAACTAAGAAGAAAGTACCAAAACTTGCTATCCGGTGTGATGACTTCGATGACGGCCTGACCCCGCAAAAATAGATGAGTCCAAGCAACCTATAATGGGTGACAAGGAAACACCGGGTGAGTTTATAACTCAGTAAGTCATAAGCAATGCACTACTATCCATCAATAACATTATCACAAGAGGAAACAAAATGGAATGAGACAATTTACTCCATCCATACTGAACCATACCATAGTTCCTCCAACCTATCGATTCAATTTCATATTAATTCATGCATTCACAATCCATATACTCATCAATAGGACATTGAAGCATTTTCATAAATCAATTTATTTTCGTTACAAACATACAACTAAACGGCCTTTCACCCATTCTACGATAAATTTTATGTACGTGACTTCAAGTATATTTGTCACATAGGTTCAACTTACCGAGCTCAACACCAAGTATAAACATAGCACCTATTAGCCATGTACTCAAGACACTTACCCGATCCGCTGTCTGCGATCGACTCAATAGTGTCGCACACATAGTGTCCATAATGATTCACGAATGTATATTGAGCCCGCACACTCAGTGCTATATAATCAACTCGCACACTTAGTGCTACGTAATCAAATCGCACACTTAGTGCTACATAGTCAAACTCGCACACTTAGTGCCGCATGATCAATTCGCACACTTAGTGCATCATATTCATTTCGCACACTTAGTGCAACATCGTCAAACTGCACACTTAGTGCTGTACAATTTAATCCCGCGCACTTAGCGCCAATCTCATGGTCATAAATGGTTATCCCGCACGTTTAGTGCCGAGATCAACAACTCAGTACATCTTACCTCTTTTCTTTCATTCAACATTTTCATCATCACATACGTACATGCATATATATATATATGTATATTTATTCATTCCATTCAGCATCAATACATAACATTATGACCATTGAAATAATGCCAACTACATGCTTAATGACTTACTTTATGTTGGGTAAAATAATTCTGAGTCGGCTACTCGATGACCTTCGATTTCCCCTTGTTGGACGCCTCTCCTTTAGGTTCTTGAGCTTAAACAATAAATCAGCTAGTTTAGCCATCTTGCTAAACATTAATAATTCAATTACACATGCATATGTATGTTTGTATATTCGGCAACCATCCTCACTAATTACCCATTTAGTCGAGTATACACATAATTAAAGGTAACATCCCGAATGGGCATACTTGTGTATATATACATATATATGTATATATATATATATACTTCGGAATGGGCATCACAATTAAATTTAACACCACCTTCATACTCAATTAGATGGCCGAATGTATGTATACATGTACAATGTCAACTATAACATCATTTAAACACCTAATTTCATCTCATGAACACTTAATCGAGTTTTCCTAATCTAGCATATTTTCACATCTATTTGTAACATCATGTAAGTCCACATATAACTACATTTCTTAAGTTCCACATCTTAATGCCCATTATAGCCACTCCCCTAGTCTAAATCTAGCAATCGGCAACACCACCTTTCCACTATGTTAGCCGAATACTCATTCTCTTCCTAGTCCTAAGTTCGGCACCTCCAACAAAATAGCTTAACAATTTTCAACTTTCATGCTAACATAACAAGCAACTTAACACATCCATATAACTAGCATGCTAATAGCATCAAGGTATCAACTAGATTTTTTTAAAACTCCTTAGCCGAATCCTAACTCTCCAACAACCCCAAATCCAACCATGGAATAGATAGAATCTAGACTCATCACCCAAAGGTAGTGTAAGCTTCCAAAAATATCATTGAACATACCTTGGTCTAAAGGACCACCTTGGCCGAATCTTGCTTCCTCTTCTTCCTCTAGTTAGAACAATTGCAAAAGAAAGAAACATGAACACTCCTTCTTCCCTCCTTATTAAGCATTCAAACTCCCTCATTTTTTCATGCCACAACATCAAACACTCCCCCTAGGCACAAGCAATGGCCGAATTCTTTCCAAGTTTTTTTCTCCCCTTCTTTTTCTTGGTTTTTCGGCTAGGAGATGGCAAGTATGACACCCATTTTTTTTGTTCCCTTTTCTATTATTATCCCCATCATTTGTTCACCAAAGAAAACATATTAAATTAGAATGAGTGGAGCATCATCACTCCTTGGCCGGCCACCATGAATTTTATGGGCAATTTGACATGCAAAGCCATGCTTCCTCACCCTATTATTAATTACTCCTTATAATTCATCTATCATCTTTTCTAACTTCGTCAACTAGGTCCTTTTTGAATTAATTCACAATCCTAATGCTAATATTAAGCATTTAATTTCTCATATATTCACTGTCACACAACAATTTATGCAATTAAAACACGAAAATAAATTTTTGGCTCGGTAATGTGGTCTCGAAACCACATTCCGACCAGGGTCTAATTTGGGTTGTCACAACTCTCCCCCACATAAGAAATTTTCTTCCCCGAAAATCTTACCGGTAAATAAATTTGGATATCGATCCTTCATAGAGTCCTCAAGTTCCCAAGTGGCTTCTTCAATTCCGTGTTTATGCCACAGTACTTTCACTAATGAGATTTTCCTGTTTCGTAGTTCTTTTACTTCATGTGCTAAAATACGAACTGGTTTTTCTTCGTAACTTAAATTAGATTGAATCTCGATCTCCGATGGAGGAATTACGTGCGATGGATCGGACCTATATCGTCGAAGCATCGAGACATGAAAAACGTTGTGAATCTTTTCGAGCTCAGGGGGCAAAATTAATCGGTATGCAACGGGTCCAAGTCGTTCGGATACTTCGTACGGACCGATGAACCTCGGACTCAATTTGCCCTTACGACCAAATCTAAGCACCTTCTTCCAGGGTGAAACTTTGAGAAATACTTTGTCTCCAACCTGATATTCAATGTCTTTTCTTTTCAAATCCGCATACGATTTCTGACGATCTGTGGCTACCTTCAAACTTTCACGGATTACCTTTACTTTCTGTTCGGCATCTTTAATCAAATCAACTCTGAAAATTTTACTTTCACCGAGCTCAGTCCAAAACAATGGTGTACGGCATTTACGACCGTACAAAGCCTCGTAAGGTGCCATCTTAATACTTGATTGGAAACTATTGTTGTAAGCGAATTCGATCAAAGGTACATACCGTTCCCATGAACCACTAAACTCAAGGATGCAGCATCTCAGCATATCCTCGAGTATCTGAATTATCCGCTCGGATTGACCATCGGTTTGGGGATGAAAAGCGGTGCTAAAATGCAGCTTGGTACCCAAAGCTTCTTGCAATTTCTTCCAAAATCGCGAGGTGAATCTCGGATCTCTATCCGACACGATAGAAATAGGTACTCCATGTAATCTCACAATCTGAGAAACATACAATTCGGCTAGTTTATCCAATGAAAAATTCGTACGCACGGGGATAAAGTGAGCCGACTTAGTCAGCCTATCAACAACAACCCAAATCGCATCCTTCTTACTTGCGGACAATGGCAGTCCGGACACAAAGTCCATTGTGACTCGGTCTCATTTCCACTCGGGTATCATGATCGGCTGAAGTAATCCTGAAGGCACTTGATGTTCCGCTTTCACCTGTTGACATATTAAACATCTCGAAACAAAGTCGGAGATGTCTTGCTTCATACCATGCCACCAAAACCGACGTTTCAAGTCGTTGTACATTTTCGTGCTCCCCGGGTGAATTGACATTCGGCTACAATGGGCTTCGTTCAGGATCATCGGAATGAGTTCCGAATTCCTTGGAACGCACAAACGACTTCTAAACCTCAAACAACCATCATCATCAATCTGAAACTCCGATTCCTTGTTCGGAACACACTCAGCTCTTTTTGCAACCAATTCATCATCGACTTTTTGAGCTTCACGAATTTGATGAGTCAATAATGGTTTGGCTTTTAATTCAGCTACTAACACATTGTCAGGTAGAACAGACAAGTGTACATTCATCGCTCGCAAAGGAAACAGTGATTTTCGGCTTAAGGCGTCCGCAACCACATTAGCCTTTCCCGGGTGGTAACCAATGACAAGCTCGTAATCTTTCAACAACTCAAGCCAACGTCTTTGTCGCAGATTCAAGTCTCGTTGAGTCATCAAATATTTGAGACTTTTGTGGTCCGAGAACACATGGCACTTCTCACCAAACAAATAATGTCGCCATATTTTCAATGCAAACACAATGGCGGCTAGTTCGAGATCATGGGTCGGATAATTTCTCTCGTGTGGCTTCAATTGTCTTGACGCATAGGCCACAACTCGACCTTCTTGCATCAATATGCAACCCAACCCAAGTAGGATGCGTCACTATAAATGGCAAACTCTTTACCCGATTCGGGTTGCACCAAAATTGGAGCTTCAGTCAGATGAGTTTTCAGTTGATCGAAGCTTTTCTGACATTTCTCCGTCCATTCGAACTTAACATCCTTCTGAAGTAGCTTCGCCATTGGTGTGGCTATCATCGAGAAACCTTTGACAAATCGTCGGTAATAATCGGCGAGCCCTAGAAAGCTCTGAACTTCGGTAACATTTCTCGGAGGCTTCCAGTTAAGTATGGCTGAATTTTGCTCGGGTCAACCCGAATACCCGATGCGGATACCACATGACCCAAGAAGCTAACCTCTCTTAGCCAGAACTCACACTTACTGAACTTAGGATATAACTGCTTATCCCGTAAAATTTGCAACACTAGCCTCAGATGCTCAGCATGTTCAGTCTCATCTCTTGAATAGACCAAGATGTCATCAATAAACACAACTACGAACCGATCCAAATACGGCCTGAAGATCCGATTCATCAAATCCATAAACACCGCAGGGGCATTAGTGAGCCCGAACGGCATCACTAAGAACTCGTAGTGACCGTACCTCGTTCTGAAAGCAGGTTTGGGTACGTCCGAATCTCGAATCCGCAACTGATAATAACCCGATCTCAAATCTATCTTTGAAAACACCAATGCTCCCTTTAATTGATCGAACAGATCATCAATACGCAGTAACGGATACTTATTCTTTATCGTCACTTTATTCAGTTGACGATAATCAATGCACAACCTCATGGTTCCGTCCTTCTTTTTCACGAACAATACTGGTGCACCCCAAGGTGAGAAACTCGGTCGAGCGAAACCTCTATACGTCAATTCTTGCAACTGAGCTTTCAACTCTTTTAACTCGGTTAGTGCCATACGATACGGAGCAATCAAAATTGGCGTAGTTCCAGGTACAAGCTCAATACCAAACTCTACCTCCCGAACAGGTGGCAAACCCGGTAACTCTTCAGGAAAAACATCTGGGTATTCACAGACCACCGGCACCGATTCGGGTTTCTTTTCTAACTCCTTGTCATCAAGTACATACGCGAGGTATGCTTCGCACCCTTTCCTTACATATTTCTGGGCCAACATTGCTGATATTACAGCTGGCAACCCCCTTAAGTCCGCAGACTCAACTCGGATTATTTCATTATTTGCGCACCTCAAATCGATAGTCTTGCTTTTGCAATTCACAACCGCATCATGCGCGGTTAACCAATCCAAACCAAGAATAACATCAAACTCGTCGAACGGCAAAAGCATCAAATCGGCCGGAAAACAGGATTCTCGGATTATTAGAGGGCATCTCTTACACACTTTATCAACAAGTACGCATTGACCCAAAGGGTTTGATACTCGAATTACGAGCTCAGTAGACTCAACAGGTAGAGTCTTACTGGTTGCTAAGGTTTCGCATACATATGAATGAGTAGAACCAGGGTCATTAATGCAATCACATTAGTATCAAAGAGAGTGAAGGTACCAGTGATGACGTCGGGGGAGGATGCCTCCTCTCGTGCGCGAATGGCATATGCTCTAGCAGGAGTACGGTTCTCGGCGCGATCGGCCGTATCAGAGGCCCCCCTCTGACTACCACCCCTGCCTCCTAAAATTCTCGGTGGTCTACCTCTAGATGTCACTCCACTAGGTCTTGCACCTTGAATCTTATTCTTCTCATCCAGCTCCGTGCAATCTCTAATGAAGTGGTCCTTCGAACCGCATCCGTAACAGGCCCTGCTAGTAGACTTGCCCCAACATTCACCTAGGTGTCGTCTTCCACATTGGGGACATTCAGGTTTCTCGTGACGATTACTGCCCACACTAGCTACCGAAGTAGCTCGGGAGCCCATCGATGGTCTTGCCCTGATGGAAATTCCCGCAGTCGCCCTCGACTTATTAATGTCCTCCCTGAACTTCTTTACAGCTGAGAACGGAGCTTTACCCGTCGATCTTTTACGATAATCTCTAGCTTCAAATTCAGCCTTCCTCTTCTCCTTTCCAAGTTCTTCCGCCTTGCAGGCTCGTTCGACTAGTGTTACGAACTCTTTTATTTCCAAAATACCCATTAGTAGCTTTAAATCTTCATTCAATCCTTCCTCGAATCTTTTGCACATAGCAACCTCATCAGCTACACACTCCCGGGCATACCTACTAAGTCTTACGAATTCATGTTCGTATTCAGATACAGTCATACGGCCTTGCTTGAGTTCCAATAACTCCTTACGCTTCTGATCAATGAACCGTTGGCTAATAAATTTCTTCCGGAATTCCGTTTGAAAGAAGTCCCAAGTTACTCGCTCGTTCGGGACTATGGAAATCAAGGTCCTCCACCAATAGTAGGCTGAGTCTCGCAACAAAGATACAGCACATTTTAGACATTCATCGGGTGTGCATGACAATTCATCGAACACCCGAATGGTGTTATCAAGCCAGAACTCGGCCCTTTCGGCATCATCAGTTACTATGGCCTTGAACTCCTCGGCCCCACGCTTCCTAATCAAGTCTACAGGTGGCTTACTCAGCCTCACAGGATCAGCGACTGATGGCATTACAGGCTCTTGGGGTGGATTATTCAAATTTGGGAATTGTTGGACAGCCGGGTTGGTTCGGGCATATTGCGCGACCCACTCATTCATCATGGTAAAGAAGGCTTGTTTAGCCCCCTCACCTTGATTATTCGCAGATGACTGAGGTTCAACAGGCGGCGTCCCTTGTGCAGGAGCAGCCGCTACGCTCTCAACGTCATCCGCTAGGGTTCTTTCTTCACCGGGGTCCATTTACTAATCAAAACAAAACATTTCAACCGTCAGAAGTCATCACACATTTAAACATTAACATTCGGCATGTATAGCTAGACTCATACGCGCTATGGTAGTCCTAGAACCGACTAAACCATAGCTCTGATACCAATAAAATGTAACACCCCGAACCCGAAACCGACACCGGAGTCGAACACGAGGTATTAACTGACTTTAACCCCTTACAAAATTTATTTTCCAGACACTGCCCAATCTGTGTACTAGTCGTTTTAAAAATCATATCTTGAGTTTCGTAACTCAAAAATCAGTTTCGTATTTTTCCCAGAAACTAGACTCATGTGCCCATCTATGTATTTTTTTCTAGAATTTTTGGTCGGGCCAATTAGTACAGTTTATTAGTCAAAGTCTCCCAAGTTGCAGGGGTCGACTACACTGACCTTTGCCCATTACAACTTGGATATCTCCCTGCACGGGGCTTCAATACTGATACCGTTTATTTCTATGAAAACTAGACTCAGAGAGGAATCTGTACATATATGGTACGACCCCTAATTATCTCTGGTTAATTTATAATGAATTTCCAAAGTCGGAGCAGGGAATCCAGAAACCGTTCTGGCCCTGTCCCACAAAAATCTGATTATCTCTTAATATACTGCCCATATGATCTTTTCGTTACTTCCTAATGAAAACAGACTCATCGAGCTTCGATTACATAATTTATTCATCAATTAATTCCACTCCTACTATTTTTAGTGATTTTTCAATCTCATGACACTGCTGCTGCCAGCATCTGTTACGAAAGTAACTAGGTCCATTTCATGCCTACCCTTGATCCAACTCAATCGAACATTCGTGCCATTTTCGCATGGCTTAAAGTTTACATGCCATATTCAAACACAACGTACTAGCTTATACATGCCAAATGTTCTTCTAAGCCAACTAAGAAGAAGTACCAAAACTTGCTATCCGGTGTGATGACTTCGATGACGGCCTGACCCCGCAAAAATAGATGAGTCCAAGCAACCTATAATGGGTGACAAGGAAACACCGGGTGAGTTTATAACTCAGTAAGTCATAAGCAATGCACTACTATCCATCAATAACATTATCACAAGAGGAAACAAATGGAATGAGACAATTTACTCCATCCATACTGAACCATACCATAGTTCCTCCAACCTATCGATTCAATTTCATATCAATTCATGCATTCACAATCCATATACTCATCAATAGGACATTGAAGCATTTTCATAAATCAATTTATTTTCGTTACAAACATACAACTAAACGGCCTTTCACCCATTCTACGATAAATTTTATGTACGTGACTTCAAGTATATTTGTCACATAGGTTCAACTTACCGAGCTCAACACCAAGTATAAACATAGCACCTATTAGCCATGTACTCAAGACACTTACCCGATCCGCTGTCCGCGATCGACTCAATAGTGTCGCACACATAGTGTCCATAATGATTCACGAATGTATATTGAGCCCGCACACTCAGTGCTATATAATCAACTCGCACACTTAGTGCTACGTAATCAAATCGCACACTTAGTGCTACATAGTCAAACTCGCACACTTAGTGCCGCATGATCAATTCGCACACTAGTGCATCATATTCATTTCGCACACTTAGTGCAACATCGTCAAACCGTACACTTAGTGCTGTACAATTAATCCCGCGCACTTAGCGCCAATCTCATGGTCATAAATGGTTATCCCGCACGTTTAGTGCCGAGATCAACAACTCAGTACATCTTACCTCTTTTCTTTCATTCAACATTTTCATCATCACATACGTACATGCATATATATATATGTATATTTATTCATTCCATTCAGCATCATACATACATATGACCATTGAAATAATGCCAACTACATGCTTAATGACTTACTTTATGTTGGGTAAAATATTCTGAGTCGGCTACTCGTGACCTTCGATTTCCCCTTGTTGGACGCCTCTCCTATTGAGCTAACAAT
>NW_024403240.1:0-19330 GCF_007990345.1 Gossypium hirsutum | reverse complement strand
AATTAAGCCTTTTAATTTATGTTTTTCAAAAAAATCATAATTGCGATTCTCTGTTGCTTAATTCAAATACTAATATTGGATGGATCAATGAGTTGAGTCTCAAGACACGTTGAGGTATTTCAATTTCTGCTTTTCAAATTCAACTCATATTGCGAGAAATGAGGTTGAGCTCAGGACACGCTAGGTATATTCAATTTCTGTTGTCAAAAAAATCAACTCATATTGCGAAAAGGAGTTAGCCCAGTCACATGTAGATATCTTATTTTATTTTAAGTCTGTTTTTAAAGAGTCAATTAATCGAGAAATGGTTGGGCTCAAGTCACATGCGAAGAATAAAGATTGAAGTTGATGAAAGACACCAGACTTGGTCTCCTTGAAGCTATAGTGGAATCAAAATTCATTTTTTCCTATAATTAAATCAATTTATCTATAATATAAAGACAATTAGCTGTAATCTATTTTATGAAGCAATGAACAGAAAAGCAAATTCATATCTGATACATGGAGTAGATCGAAGCTACAAGGCAATGTCAGAAGATGTAGTAGAATCTAAAGCAAGATGCAGTGGACTGGAAAATTATCTGAATAGAAGAGCACCAATGAGTCAAGACCCAGCAAGACCAGGCAAAATTGGCCTTTCATTATGTCTTTGCTCCATTCCCGTTACACGACAATGAACAAAGAGGGCAGCTGTACAGGCCAATTTTGGGCCACCCCCAAACCCAATAACTAAACCTACTTAAACCCCATACCCATCTCATCCTAAACCAAGCCTAAACAACTAAACCCGAAGCCCAACTACCCCAGCCCATTAACCTAAACTCAGCATTCAGAACCCTAATCCACAACCTAGCCACCTACCCCCACTTGCCCACTTGCGCCGAACACCACCATGCCGGCTACCACGCCCCATGCTTCTGCCAACACCATCCCCGCATGCCTGGCACCTCCATACCCTGCAAGACCAGAAAAGAGACAAGACAACAAATATTAAATAAAATATTGTAAAGGCTATAAAAGCCGATTTGGATTTCTGTAAAGGGGGATGGTTCTTTGTTTCTTAAAAAATAAAAACAACAGGAAGGTTCGATTATAGAGCAAAAAAATAGTAGCCTAATTAGAGTTTGAACGCAAAATAACATCCAAGCAGGCAGAATACAAAAGATCGAAGATTCAAAAGTGAGTAAAACCGAAGGTAATTCTTCATTTCAATAACTGTTTTAAGTCCATTTTTCACCACAAATACATAAAAATTTACAAATAAACATAAAGAAATAAAAAGCAAAAAAAAGAGAGAAAAAATAGAAAATTACCTTTTCCGGCCACCGCACGCCGGCAACGGTCCGGCGATCGGACCGGAGCCCTCCCCCTTGGCCGAAATCGCTCCGGGCTTCCCTCTCCCCTCCCCCTTTTCTTTTTTTTCTCTCAGCTGTTTCAAATGAAAAAAAACAAAAAAATTTGGCTTATATAAGGGTCCAAAATGCATCGTTTTGGACCCCTCTTAAAGCAGAAAACGACGCCATTTTGATGAGGGTCGGGTCGACCCGACCCGTCCGACCAGGGGATCCGCGTGTTTTTAAGGGAGGGGCTATTTGCGCAGTTGGCCCCTCCGCTTTTTCAATATTTTATAATCAAGTTTTTTTTATATTTTAAATTCGGCCCCGCTGTTTTGCCCTGATTTCGTTCTGGTCCCCCACGCTGCGCAGCGTTTTAACATCTGGATTTATTGTGCTTTTGACCCTCCTAGTTACGCGCATGTTGTAATTAAGTCCCTCCTCTTTATTTCCTTTTTAAATTGACCCCATAACTTCGTTATTGTTTTAATTTTAGTCCTTCTTCGTCTCTTTTGTTATTTTTATTAAATATCATCATTATTTTTGAATTATTAATATCATTAATATTGTTATTATTATCATTATTATTATTATGTGTTAATTTTTTTTTTGCTTCATATGTGTATGTATATATGTATTGCTTAATATTCAATATTTTTTATCCCACTTTATTTAATATTTCATGAATGTTGTGTTTGTTTCTTCTTAGTTCAATATTATCTTTATTATTATTATAATCATAGTGCATGTTTTGTTATGTAATTTATATGTTGTATGTATTATCATTTTAATTATATATTATATACATGTTGAATGTGGTATTGTTCATGTATTTTATTATATATGTACATAACTTTAATATATTATATATATAAGTATATTTTTATGTAATGTTATTACTCAAATATGTATTTAACCTGAAAATCATATGTGTATATTATGTAAATGATTTAATATTATATTTCTTTTATACGTGTTACGTACATAAGTTTTTAATATTATATTTTATATATATTATTATGTATATTTTAATATTATTTAGGTATCTATTTTTTTACTATTATGTGTATCTCTAATTTATACGTTTCTAATACTATTGTTTATATATCTATATATATGTGTGTGTATGTATTTATGTAGTGTACAAATAGTTTTATCATTATTCTTATCATTTCTAAGGTATGCATATACTATATATGTTCTATGTATGTTGTATGGATTTTTAATATCGCTAAATATATATGTCATCTTACACACGCATTCTTAATATTATTATTATGTGTATACATTCATTATTTTAATTTTGTGTCCGATTCTATTATTACATTATACCTTCATCTTTTCTAATATTATTGTCACCTCGATTATTTGTTTTAATATATCCCTAGCTCTTTCATTTATTGATTTTTATTTCATATTATTTTACTTTGCATTATTTCGAAAATCGTATTCTTGTTTTGCTAATTAATTTCAATAATCAAGCAACATATCGATTTAACATTAAGTCATCGAGTTCATCGCTACGTTGGGTGAACGTCAATTGACTCGTGTTAAAGCGATATACCCTTCTCAAAAACCGGAATAAACTAAAAGTTTTCTCAAGTTTTAATCAGATCACAATTAAATATTAAATTGAACTTGTATTTTTGAAAATTAAGACAACGCGCGTTTAACGAGATATCAACATTGGGCGTCGCGAGGGTGCTAATACCTTCCTCACGCGTAACCGACTCCCGAACCCTAATTTTCTTTGGATTTTAACGTGGACCTAAAATTGCCTTTTTTTGGAAAAGTTTTTTTTAAAAAAATCCTTCTAAAAAGAGATTTTTGAAGGTGTCCGATCACACCTAGAAAAAGATCGGTGGCGACTCCTTTTTAAATAAGATCAAAACTCCATTTTCAAATTTTCAATAATCGCTTCGATTTGCGCCCTTACCCGAAATTTTTAGGTCGCAACAGCTGGCGACTCCACTGGGACTTTTTTCGAGAGTCGAGTCTGATGTTAACGCGTGTTGTCAAATTTTAAAATTTTTTTTGTTCAAATTAATTTTTAATCGCGATCCCTGAATTTTATTTTTTTAAAAAAGGTCATGCATTTGCATTTGATTTTTAAATTAATAATTTTATAACGTGTTTTATTTTTCTGTTTTTTTCAGCTCTAAGTTTTACGTTTTTTTAGTTTGATTTTAGTAAAATAAAATAAAAAGGTTTGTGAGTTTCTCCCCACACACTGTGCACTTGCATTCTTGCATAACATGGGCTCTCTACCCGGGCTCCGTTCGTTTAAGTGGAAGTAAACACTACGCCTTCGTGAGTTAACTCGTCCCTCCGCATAGGCTAGTGAATTACTTCTGGGTTACATGTGACTTATGCTTTCGTGAGTTAACTTGTCCCTCCGCATAGGCATAAGTAAATGTAATCCCTCGAATTGAGCTCGCGAGCCCTGACGGGCGATAACCGAGGCTCCGTACTAGCCTTAGTAGGTGACAGTATGGACAATTCGAGTACCTTTCTAGAACCAAAACCACATATAGTGAACCGTACGAGCCACCCAATTAGAGCCATACCGAACCTCTGTCCGTTTGATAGTTACCAAAATAAGTACACGGGAGAAATGCCCCTTACTTTTATTTCTTTTACATTTACACTTATTTGCAAATGAATTGAGTCTATTTAATAAATTGGGCCGGATAGATTGTCTGATGGTATGTGGGGTAGGTTTCTTGTAAAGCGTGTTGGGCAAAAAAAAACGTGGGTCTGTTCCACCAAATTGCATGATTGAATAAGCATATTTGTTAAATTTTCCATAGTCTTATTTTTCTTTTCCTTCTGTTTATATCTGTTGTGATCTCTAACCAAGGTTATTTGTTCTTCATTTTATTTTCATCATGCATTGTAGACATCTCATTAGGAAGGTGTTGATTAAAATTGGTTGCCAAAACGGGTTCTGATGGAGGGGTCAATTACACAAGTAACCGAGAAGAATGTCGTAATCCGAGACTGGTCTTCGAGGACTCAAAAGTAAAAGGAGACAGTTTAAAGAAGGATACACCTCTGATCTCCCGAGCGTGTGAACTTGAATGTGCGTCAGAATGATCTTGAAGGCTTGACAATGATTGGAAACAGTGGGATTCAGATACTAGAGGCATCTTCACTGAAAAGTATGGGATATAGCCTATCAGTGTTTCACTTTCAATCAGGAAGATATGACTCCGACCATAGAAGAGTATGTCGTCTTGCTTCGCATTGATAATGTGCAACTCAACAAGATATATGTGAAGGAACCTAAACCAATGACCTTCAAGAAAAAGTTAATGAAGTTGACAGGGATGACTGATACTTGGGCTAAAAAACAGATAAGAAGAAGAATGAAGTCAGTTGTGTTCTGTGGTTTTCTCTTCGGGAGTTAGTTCAGAATCATCCAGATGTTTTGAAAAGAGTAGATTTGTTTGCCTTGGCCGTTTACGGACTGGTCGTCTTCCCGAAGGTTCTTGGGCATATTGAAGTTGCGGTTGTGGATTTCTTCGAAAAGTTGAGGTAAAGAATCAACCCGGTCCCAACCATCTTGGTTGAAACTTTTAGATCTCTAAATGCTTGTAGGAGAAAAGGGGAAGGACGTTTTATCGGATGCGCTCAGTTACTAAATGTTTGGATCCTTAGCCACTTTTGGAAGGTGGAGCGCACGCCTTTCCACATGTTTCAAAGACATTCGCTTCGTTAGAAGCACACCTTGAAAAGGATTGGCCAAAAGATGTCACTGAACAACACTGGGTCTCAGTTTTTCAGAGCCTCCGTGCCGAAGATATAACTTGGAGAGCACATTGGATTCGTCCATCTGTCTTGTTATACAAGTGTGGAAACCAAGACTGGGTGCCTTTATTAAGATTATGGGGAGGAGTTGGATATGCTCCATTGATGGTTCAAAGATAGTTCGCTTCGCGACAATTTGTACCAGTTACCGATGGATTGGTACAATCGGAGTTTGCTTTTATGGGTGAGGGTTACATGAAAAAGGTTCGAAATACTACGAATTCTTGGAGGCAAATCTACCTAATGGAATTGGCTCTCTATGCCGATACTATCACTGTAGACTATGACATATGGAGGCAACGACGAGTGAAGAGTCAAATAACCCACCGATTGATGAAGCTTGTCGGAATCCGTTCTCAGAAGAAATACCATCCTAGCTAGAAATTGCAAGACATGAATTTAAATGTGAAAAAGCTAAACTGTTGCGAGATATTAGTTCTCTCCAGGAGGAAAACTACCAGCTAAAGATTGATGTCCAAATTGAAAAATCCAGAACCGAGAAAGTCCAAAAAGAAGTTGAGATCACGAGAAAGGATTTAAGGGACCTTCATTTGGAAAACAAGAAATTAAAAGGCACTATAAGGAATAGTGGATTGGGAAAATCATCAGCAGAATGGAAGGAGGAACTAAGTAATGTCAAAGGTGGGATGGAGTTCTGGAAAGCCAAAGCGAAGAAAGAGGAGGAAAGAGCTGCACGTGCTATGATAGATTTGAGGAAGAAGAATGTTAAATATGAAACTGTGTCTGCAGAATTAACGGCTAGTCAGTCTAAGCGTCAAGAGCTAAAAGGAGAATCCGAATTCTAGAAAGTACACTGCAAACTCATCAGTAACATTTGGATGACCTCTTGAGAGCTCTAGAAGAGAAGAATGGTCAGCATGACAGAGACATTCACGCCTACGAAAGAGTCCTCCAAGAAAAGGATATGCATCTCGGTGGTTTGATCAATGAAATTCGCAAGGCAGCTGCGCAAATAGTGCAATTATCTGATGAAGCTGAAGTTCTCAGTTGCCATACCCTCCAAACCGAAAGTCAAGCATATCAGAGTTTCTAGAACGTATAAAGAAACAAGGCGATATGGCTAGGAAACTCGTATAATTGTTGAACTAGGATGGCAAAACTTTTTGTAATGGACTCTTTTGATAAATGAAACGCCCAAGTATGGGCCATTTTGGAATCAACACCTATTTTTGCATATTTACGCATGATTAACATTCATTAGTTACTCATTCATTTATTCATTGCATGCTCATATCACCCTAATCATTCACTAAGGTTAAAACCATCTAATTCATAGTTACTACACTACGAGTCTGGAATCACGTCACCCTTATAGGACGTGCTTAAGAGTTAGAGCTATGGATGCCGAACTCAATGAAAGGATGGAAAGGATGGAAATAACCCAAAGAGAGCTGCAGGAGCAACTGGCCAAGTCGCAGCAAGAGGCAAGAGATTGATGGTGAGGACTCGAGAGGAATCGCTCGAGCAAAGGATCAAATGAATAAGATGGTGGAAATGATGATGGCCTTGGTCAAAGGAAAGGGACCTATGTCGAGCCCTGATATTGTAGATCCGCCCTAAGCAAGAGCTAGTCAAGACCCACTCTATCCCCCGGGATTCACTCCACCTCACGCTCATGTAATGCAAAGAGGATATCCCCAAAGGAAACCTACAGTCCTGGAACAACATCCTGCTCCATCTCCTCATCTAGGGCAAGGAATGTTTGTATCGAACCTTGGGGCTAGTCTTTCAGATTCAATTGTCCCAAACCTTGATGATCCTGTAGAAGTAGCAAGGCTGAGAACTGATGACAATAACGCTCAGGATAAGTATAGGATCCTGGAAGAGAGGAGCGGTAGAGGGTGCCGAAGTTTTCTCTACTTTGAGTGCCAAAGAACTCAGTTTGGTACCTGATCTAGTCCTACCCCCAAAATTTAAGGTACCTGATTTTGAAAAGTATGACGGAACAAGATGTTCAAAGGCACATCTGATCATGTTTTGCCGAAAGATGACTGGTTATGTAAACGATGATAAATTGTTGGTACATTACTTTCAAGATAGTTTGGTTGGCTCAGCTCTGCGATGGTATAATCAGCTCAGTAGAGAGAGAATCTGATCATGGAAGGATTTGGCATCAGCATTCTGTGAGCAATATAAGCATGTATCAGATATGGTGCCTGATAGATTAACTCTACAAATGATGGAAAAGAAGGCGACAGAGACTTTTAGACAATATGCACAAAGATGGAAGGACATCTCGGCTCAGGTGGAACCCTTGTTAACCAAGACGGAGATAACGGTCCTCTTCATCAACACTCTAAAAGCGTCATTTAATGATAAATTGGTAGGAAGTGCCACAAAGGACTTTGCGGATATTGTAATATCCGGGGAGCTTATTGAAAATGCCGTCAAGAGTGGGAGAATGGAAGGCCCATATAGTTCGAAGAGGGCAGTACCTGCAAAGAAAAAGAAGGCAGAGGCCCATATGGTTGGAACCGAGAGTCAATGTAGCCCTAATCCGTATCCCGCCCAATCACGACCTCGTTATCGCCCACCTTCAAACTTCTACTTTCCTCAGGCACCTCCGTCTTACCCTGTGTATGCCATGAACAACCAAAGACCATTCACCATGTTCCCACCAAATACCATGCCTACACAAAGCCAACCCAAAGCTGAACAAAGGCCAGTGAGACCCAATTTTGAAAGACCTCAGTTCACACCAATTCCTGTATCATATGGGGAATTATACCCGAAGCTGTTGGAAAAACAATTAATATCCCCACATTACATGGCACCCTGAAGCCCCCATACCTGAAGTGGTATAATCCTAACGCTAGTTGCGCATATCACGCTGGAAATCAGGGGCATTCTACAGAAAACTGCCTTGCCTTTAAAAGGAGGGTTCAAGGTCTCATTGATGCTGGTATTCTGCGATTCGATGGTGTTAGCAATGTGACAGGAAATCCTCTTCTTAACCATACTGGCGGGAATGTAAATGCGGTGACAAATGAAGACACTTGGCAAGCCAAAGGTTATGTTGTCGAAGTAAGGACACCTTTGCGGAAGGTGTGGGAGATGATGATTGAAAATGGCTTGCTTTGCCCGTCTAGTAGGATTCTCAAAGAATGAAGTAAAAAAGATCGGAGTTTCTGTAATTTTCATGGCGTCGAGGGGAATGATATCTAATCTTGCAAGGAATTTAGAAAATTACTTCAGGACATGATGGATAACAAGGAGGTCAAAGTCTTTGATAGTGTGGAAGAGGCCGAGGAATGAGAAATATGTGTCTCTGATAATCAATCGATGGCTTCTCCTTATAGCGCCGATAGACCTTTAGTGATTTATTACGAGGCAAAGAAGGAAGAAGTTAGTCGAAAAGTTAAACCAAGTTTGATAATCGAAATACCTGCTCCTTTCTCTTACAAGGACAACAAGGCCGTGCCATGGAAATATGATGTTAATATTGTTGTACCTGACGGTGAAAAGTCCAAGGTTGTGAGTGAAGGTGTTAGCGAAGTAGGACACTTTACTCGCAGTACAAGATGTTATTCTTCCGAGGCAGTTGAACCAAAGAAGAAGGTTGCTGGCCCTAGCCAAAAGGAAAAAACACCAATGTATGAGGTTGAGGATGATGTTGAAACACAGCTTGAGCAAGAAGTTAAAAAGGCTGTGAATGAGGAGGAAGCACATGAGTTCTTAAAGTTTATTAAGCACAGTGAATATAGCATTGTAGAATAATTAAACAAGCAGCCGGCCCAAATCTCAGTACTATCTCTATTGTTGAACTCAGAGCCACATCGAAATGCCTTGCTAAAAGTGTTAAATCAAGCTTATGTGGTGAACAATGTATCTGTGGAAAAGCTTGATTGGTGGGCAAATAATCTAAATGCAGATAATTTCATCTCCTTTAGTGATGACAAAATACCGCCAAATGGTAGGGGCTCCATAAAAGCATTGCACATCACAACCAATTGCAAGGGTTACATATTACCAAATGTGCTCATCGACAATGGATCTGCAATCAATGTTATGCCTTTGGCCACGCTGTCTAGGATGCCGGTTGATATGTCCTATCTGAGGCCTTGTCATTCTATGGTAAGGGCATTTGATGGGACACGGCGAGAGGTTATGGGAAAGATTGAAATCCCTTTAAAAGTGGGCCATGTACATATGATATCGAGTTCCAGGTCATGGACATCACGCCTTCATACAATTGCCTCTTAGGAAGACCTTGGATCCATTCTGCTCGGGCAGTTCCGTCGTCTTTCCATCAAAAAGTAAAGTTCATCGTGGATAGTCGCTTGATTATTGTCGATGGTGAAGAAGACATCGTTGCATCGATCTCTGCTGATACACCCTACATCGAAATAAGCGAAGATGTTGTAGAATGTTCTTTTCGCTCATTAGAATTTATTAATGCTGCATTTGTTGCTGAAGGGAATAAGATCCCAATTCCCAAACTGTCGAGGAATACCAAGATGGGAATTAAGTTAACTGTGGGAAAATGAGCTCGAGCGAGGAAAGGTTTGGGAAAATATCAACAAGGGATGGTTAGAGCTTTGAAACCAACGCACCACAAAGGTCGCTACGGTTTGGGGTTCAAGCCAGATGTACATTAGAGAAGAAAACAATTGCAGAAGGATCAAGAAAGAAGAATTGTGAGAGCTTCAGGCCGAGAATTAGAATGGGGGCCGTTAGTGTATCCTCCTTTGTCAAGAACATTTATATCAGCAGGAGTGATGTACCCTGGGCAGGATAATCTGCAAGTCATTTTAGTGATTGAAAAGGGTCTTCAGAATATCAGCCTAAATGCTATTGACAATGAGAGTGATGCAATTAAGAATGCTTTAATGATACGCCCTTGTCCTCCAGGATATGTTTTGAACAATTGGACTGCTGTGAACCTCCTTGTAGTTTCTAAGTCCCCTTCAGAGTAATGCCCAATGTTAACCCTTCATTTTGTGTGTTCTTAAATAGTAGGGTTCCTTTTGTAAGAGCTTATGTTTACTCTTTATCATTTCAATGAACATTAATGAAGATGCATTTTGTTTTATATTGTCATGTTCTTTTCATTTCCAGTAACTTCGCGACTACTCCTTCTATTCATATCCTTTTCCGGCATATGTCTCACATCATCTCATATCATTATGTGTTGATTCCAATACCTCATTGCTCTTCTATAGCTTTTTCCATTCACCTTTCAGGTGCTCAGATATCAATGGCATGAATAATCCCGTTATGAATCCTAAAATCAATTTGAGAAGGCCGTTTGTTTAGGAGAATTCGAAGCTGACGAAAACGTTGAAGATTGTGTCTCGTCTCCTGACTTACTGAGAATGGTAGAACAAGAAGAGAAACAGATCCTACCCCATCAAGAATCTGTTGAGGTAGTAAACTTGAGGAATGAAGAAAAGAAAAAAGAAGTGAAGATTGGGACTTCTATTTCAGAAAGCACCAGGCGGGATTTGATCGCCTTGCTCCATGAGTACAAGGATGTGTTTGCCTGGTCTTATCATGATATGCCAGGATTGAACACAGATATTGTGGTCCATAAGCTCCCACTAAAACTAGAGTGCAAACCTCTTCAACAGAAGCTAAGAAGGATGAGACCCGAAATGTTGCTGAAGATAAAAGAAGAAGTCAAGAAACAATTTGACGCTGGCTTCCTACAAGTTCCAAGTATCCAGAATGGGTAGCTAATATAGTCCCAGTACCGAAGAAATATGGCAAGGTGCGAATGTGCGTGGATTATCGTGATCTGAATCAAGCAAGCCCCAAGGATAACTTTGGTGGATAATACGGCAAAGTATTCTCTGTTTTCTTTCATAGATGGCTTCTTAGGTTATAATCAGATAAAATGGCTCCCGAGGACATGGAGAAAACTACATTCATAACAATGTGGGGAACCTTCTGCTATAAGGTAATGCCGTTCGGACTAAAGAATACTGGGGCAACATATCAGAGAGCCATGGTGACGTTGTTCCATGATATGATGCACAAAGAAATAGAAGTTTATGTCGATCATATGATTGCCAAATCTCGGGAAGAAAAAGAACATGTTGGGAATCTCAATAAGCTGTTCGAAAGGTTGAGAAAGTTTCAGTTAAAGCTTAATCCAGCCAAATGTACATTCGGGGCTACCTCGGGAAAGTTGCTAGGCTTCATTGTCAGTGAAAGAGGTATCGAAGTTGATCCAGATAAAATAAAAGCCATCCAAGAATTACCACCTCCGCGCACGCAAAAAGAAGTTAGAGGATTTTTAGGGAGATTAAATTACATCGCCCGATTTATCGCTCAACTTACCAACCAATGCGACCCAATCTTTCGGCTTCTTCGAAAACATAACCCGGGAGAATGGAACGAGGAATGCCAAGTGACCTTTGATAAGATAAAACAATATTTGTCCAGTCCTCTAGTGCTAGTACCGCCAACTCCGGGAAGACAATTAATTTTGTATCTGACAGTGTTCGAAAGTTCAATGGGTTGCGTACTAGGACAACATGACGAGTCAGGAAAGAAAGAAAAGGCGATCTACTACCTCAGCAAAAAGTTCACTGAATATGAAGCAAAATATTCGTCCATTGAGAAATATTGTTGCGCTCTGGTTTGGGTAGCTCGAAGACTCAAACAATATATGTTGTATCACACGACATGGCTAATTTCAAAGCTGGACCCAATAAATACATGATGGAATCGCCGGCACTATCAGGAAGAATGGCACGATGGCAGATCCTTCTTTCGGAATATGACATTGCCTGTGTAAGTCAGAAGTCGATAAAAGGGAGCGCAATAGCTGACTTCTTAGAAACTCGAACGACAGAGGAATATGAGCCTTTAAGATTCGATTTTCCAGACGAAGACTTAATGTGCATCACAAAAATAGAATCCGAGTCATCAAAAGAGAAGTCATGGAAGATGTGCTTTGATGGTGCGTTAAATGCTTTAGGGCATGGAATTGGAGCAATCCTGGTATCACCAGACGGGAATCATTATCCGTTCACTGCAAGACTGAACTTCTTCTGTACCAATAATATCGCAGAATATGAGGCCTGTATCATGGGGCTTCGTGCAGCTATCGAACGAAACATCGAGATCTTGGAGGTGTACGGGGACTCAGCCCTAGTGATTTACCAAATCCGTGGAGAATGGGAAGTGAGGGACTCAAAATTGATTAAGTACATCGATTTAGTGGCTGGATTGATCAAGGAATTCAAAGAAATAACTTTTCATTACTTCCCACGAGAAGAGAACCAACTGGCTGATGCCCTAGCCACTTTGGCTTCAATGTTCAAAGCAAGTAGAGAAGCAGAAATAATGCCCCTCAAAATGAGCATTTACGAGGTCCCTGCACACTGTTGTAGCATTGAGAAAGAAGTAGACGGACGACCTTGGTTCTATGATATCTTAGAATATATCAAGAATCAAAGGTATCCCGAACAAGCGAATGAGAACGATAAAAGAACAATTAGAAGAATGGCAGCGGGATTTGTTCTTGATGGGGATATCCTGTATAAAAGAGGAAAGGATCAGATGCTTTTGAGATGTGTGGATGATGTTGAAGCCAGAAAAATACTTAAAGAGGTCCATGAGGGAATTTTCGGAACGCATGCCAATGGTTTCAATATGGCCAGAAAAATCATGAGACTCGGTTATTATTGGCTGACAATGGAAAGTGACTGCATCAATTTTGCCAGAAAATGCCACAAATGTCAAATTTACGGCGATAAAATTCATGTAGCCCCTTCACCCCTTCATGTCATGACTTCTCCGTGGCCTTTTTCTATGTGGGGCATGGATGTCATAGGGCCAATTTCTCCAAAAGCTTTAAATGGACATCGATTCATTTTTATGGTTATCGATTACTTCACAAAATGGATTGAAGCCGCTTCGTTTGCCAATGTGACGAAGACTGCAGTGTGCAAGTTTTGAAAAAGGAAATCATTTGCCGATATGGTTTGCCTGAAAGAATCATCTCAGATAATGCCACGAATCTGAACAATAAGATGATTAAAGAAGTGTGCGAGCAGTTCCAAATAAAGCATCATAATTCCTCGCCCTATCGCCCAAAGATGAACGGGGCTGTTGAAGCAGCTAACAAGAACATTAAGAGGATCATTGGGAAAATGACTGAGACATACAAAGATTTGGCACGAGAAACTTCCATTTGCTTTGTTTGCATATCGCACATCTGTGCGAACATCTACGGGAGCAACTCCTTTCTCTCTAGTCTATGGAATGGAAGCTGTGCTACCTATCGAGGTTGAGATCCTCTCTCTGCGAGTATTGATGGAATCAAAGTTAGAAGAAGCAGAATGGGTTCGAGCTCGATATGATCAGTTGAACCTTATTGAAGAAAAACGTCTAAGGGCAATTTGTCATGGGCAAATGTACCAAAAGAGAATGATCGCAGCCCATGACAAGAAGGTACGACCAAGAGAGTTCCATGAAGGAGAACTCGTTCTGAGAAAGATTCTCCCAATACAAAAAGACCTGCGAGGAAAATGGGCACCAAATTGGGAAGGACCATACGTTGTAAAAAAGGCATTCTCAGGAGGAGCTTTAATCCTTACCGAGATGGATGGGAAGGAGTTACCGAATCCAGTGAATTCAGATGCGGTGAAGAAATATTATGCTTAAGATGAAAACCCGAAAAGGGTATCTTAAAAAAAAAAGGGGATCAGGGCGAAAACCCGAAAAGGGCGTCTTGATTAGTACAAAAAGATTAGGATGAAAACCCGAGAGGGCGTCCTAATGAAACAAACCTGGCGGTCGAACGGTAGGTCAAGTAGTGAGACTACAGTATTTGAAGCACTTCTGAAAGCTCGAAATTTTCTACGCAAGAAGCCATGCTCGAAAAGATTATTGATGGAGGAACGTGGAAGAGTTCATGTGTTGAATATCTAGAGCATTTGTATCCGTTGAATACGACCTTTTCTTTCTTTTTGACATTTTTACTCTCATTGGTTAACTTTCTTTGTTTGCCACATTTGAAATAAAGGAATATGAGATATCCTTTTTGTCCCTACCTGACCATTTTCATGCATCTCATTATGTGTTTATTTAATGATAAATAGTGAAATGACATACTCTAAACAAAAGAAATGTCAAGCATTACCCGGATAAGAATTTGATAAGTGCAAGATCTTCAAAGCAAGAACAAAGTTTAACCAAGAGCAAAAGGGTGATATCTGAGAAACGTCGATTACTCGTAAAGCTCGAAGACAGGTATGAGGCCTGAAGAGAAGATCGAGAATCAAAGCAATGAACGCAGATCCTCAACAATCATGGCGAAAATAACATACGACCAATATGCTTAAGGAGCACTGCATAATCATGTAGGCATAAAGGCATTTAAGACAAACATGTGCATATCATGATGACATCATGCATGGCATATACAGGTAATCCAGTAAAGCAAGAAATCTTGAATGAGAGTCGCACTGAATCAAAGGAAAAGATACTCGAGTTCTACCAAAGGACTGGTTTTGGTATTTTGATGTTTAATATTCATGCTTTCAAAGGAAAATCAACTCATATTGCGAGAGATGAGTTGAGCCTCAAGACACGTTGAGGTATTTTTAATTTTTTTTTTCAAAATCAACTCATATTGCGAGAAGTGAGTTGAGCCTCGGGGCACGCCGAGGTATTTTTAGTTTATGTTTTAAATTGACTCATATTGCGAGAGGTGAGTTAAGCCTTTTAATTTTTGTTTTTCAAAATCAACTCATATTGCTAGAGGTGAGTTGAGCCTCAGGACACGCTGAGGTAATTTCAATTTCTGTTGTTAAAAAAATCAACTCATATTGCGAGAAATGAGTTGAGCCTCAGGACACGCTGAGGTAATTTCAATTTCTGTTTTCAAAATTCAACTTATATTGCGAGAAATGAGTTGAGCCTCAAGACACGTTGAGGTATTTTCAATTTCTGTTTTCAAAAAAAAATCAACTTATATTGCGAGAGGTGAGTTGAGCATCGGTTCACATGCTGAGGTATTTTCAATTTCTGTTTTTAAAAAAAATCAACTCATATTGCGAGAGGTGAGTTGAGCTTCAGATTACACACTGTGGTATTTTTTTCAATTCATATTGCGAGAGGTGAGTTGAGCCTCAGGACACGATGAGGTAATTTCAATTTCTGTTTGTCAAGAATCAACTCATATTGCGAGAGGTGGGTTGAACCTTTTAATTTCTACTTTTTCAAATCAGCTCATATTGCAAGAGGTGAGTTGAACCTCGGGGCACGCTGAGGTATTTTCAATTTTTGTGTTTAATTTCAACTCATATTGCGAGAGGTGAGTTGAGCCTCAGGACACACGCCGAGGTATTTTCAATTAAGCCTTTTAATTTATGTTTTTCAAAAAAAATCAACTCATATTGCGAGAGGTGAGTTGAGCCTCAGGTCACACCGAGGTATTTTCCATTTCTGTTTTCATTATTATGTTTTTGAAAAAATCAACTCATATTGCGAGAAATGAGTTGAGCCTCAAGACACATTGAGGTAATTTCAATTTCTGTTTTCAAAATTCAACTCATATTGCGAGAAATGAGTTGAGCCTCAAGACACGTTGAGGTATTTTCAATTTCTGCTTTTCAAAATTCAACTCATATTGCGAGAAATGAGTTGAGCCTCAGGACACGCTGAGGTAATTTCAATTTCTGTTGTCAAAAAATCAACTCATATTGCGAAAAGTGAGTTGAGCCTCAGTTCACATGTTGAGATATCTTTAGTTTTTATTTTTAATGTCTGTTTTTAAAGAGTCAATTCATATTGCGAGAAATGAGTTGGGCTCAAGATCACATGCCGAGTAAGAATAAAGATTGAAGTTGATGAAAGACACCAGACTTGGTCTCCTTGAAGCTATAGTGGAACCGGTCAAAAGTTACAAGTCTTGTCTCACTGAGGTCGCAGTGGAATTGATCGAGGATATCAAATCTTGTCTCGCTAGAGTTACAAAAGAGAAGATCACGAATCTCATCTCACTGAAGTGATAAAAGAGCAGATTGAAGCTGTAGATCTTATCTTTATGAAGCTACATGGAAGCAGATCAAAGCCACAAATCTCATATCCTTGAAGTTACATTGGAGTAGATCGAAGCTACAAGGCATATGTCAGAAGATGTAGTGGATTGAATCTAAAGCTACAAGATGCAGTGGACTGGAAGAAGATTATCTGAACTAGAAGAGCACCAATGAAGTCAAGACCCAGCAAGACCAGGCAAAATTGGCCTTTCATTATGTCTTTGCTCCATTCCCGTTACACGACAATGAACAAAGAGGGGCAGCTGTACAGGCCAATTTTGGGCCACCCCCAAAACCCAATAACTAAACCTACTTAAACCCCATACCCATCTCATCCTAAACCAAGCCTAAACAACTAAACCCGAAGCCCAACTACCCCAGCCCATTAACCTAAACTCAGCATTCAGAAACCCTAATCCCACTAACCCTAGCCACCTACCCCCCACTTGCCCACTTGCGCCGAACACCACCATGCCGGCTACCACGCCCCATGCTTCTGCCAACACCATCCCCGCATGCCTGGCACCTCCATACCCTGCAAGACCAGAAAAGAGACAAGACAACAAATATTAAATAAAATATTGTAAAGGCTATAAAAGCCGATTTGGATTTCTGTAAAGGGGGGATGGTTCTTTGTTTCTTAAAAAATAAAAACAACAGGAAGGTTCGATTATAGAGCAAAAAAATAGTAGCCTAATTAGAGTTTGAACGCAAAATAACATCCAAGCAGGCAGAATACAAAAGATCGAAGATTCAAAAGTGAGTAAAACCGAAGGTAATTCTTCATTTCAATAACTGTTTTAAGTCCATTTTTCACCACAAATACATAAAAATTTACAAATAAACATAAAGAAATAAAAAGCAAAAAAAAGAGAGAAAAATAGAAAATTACCTTTTCCGGCCACCGCACGCCGGCAACGGTCCGGCGATCGGACCGGAGCCCTCCCCCTTGGCCGAAAATCGCTCCGGGCTTCCCTCTCCCCTCCCCCTTTTCTTTTTTTTCTCTCAGCTGTTTCAAATGAAAAAAACAAAAAAATTTGGCTTATATAAGGGTCCAAAATGCATCGTTTTGGACCCCCTCTTAAAGCAGAAAACGACGCCATTTTGATGAGGGTCGGGTCGACCCGACCCGTCCGACCAGGGGATCCGCGTGTTTTTAAGGGAGGGGCTATTTGCGCAGTTGGCCCCTCCGCTTTTTCAATATTTTATAATCAAGTTTTTTTTATATTTTAAATTCGGCCCCGCTGTTTTGCCCTGATTTCGTTCTGGTCCCCCACGCTGCGCAGCGTTTTAACATCTGGATTTAT
This sequence comes from Gossypium hirsutum, assembly GCF_007990345.1. Taxonomy (NCBI): domain Eukaryota; kingdom Viridiplantae; phylum Streptophyta; class Magnoliopsida; order Malvales; family Malvaceae; genus Gossypium; species Gossypium hirsutum. Next base: position 1,861 of record NW_024403240.1, on the reverse strand, counting down.
TGTGCTTTTGACCCTCCTAGTTACGCGCATGTTGTAATTAAGTCCCTCCTCTTTATTTCCTTTTTAAATTGACCCCATAACTTCGTTATTGTTTTAATTTTAGTCCTTCTTCGTCTCTTTTGTTATTTTTATTAAATATCATCATTATTTTTGAATTATTAATATCATTAATATTGTTATTATTATCATTATTATTATTATGTGTTAATTTTTTTTTTGCTTCATATGTGTATGTATATATGTATTGCTTAATATTCAATATTTTTTATCCCACTTTATTTAATATTTCATGAATGTTGTGTTTGTTTCTTCTTAGTTCAATATTATCTTTATTATTATTATAATCATAGTGCATGTTTTGTTATGTAATTTATATGTTGTATGTATTATCATTTTAATTATATATTATATACATGTTGAATGTGGTATTGTTCATGTATTTTATTATATATGTACATAACTTTAATATATTATATATATAAGTATATTTTTATGTAATGTTATTACTCAAATATGTATTTAACCTGAAAATCATATGTGTATATTATGTAAATGATTTAATATTATATTTCTTTTATACGTGTTACGTACATAAGTTTTTAATATTATATTTTATATATATTATTATGTATATTTTAATATTATTTAGGTATCTATTTTTTTACTATTATGTGTATCTCTAATATTATACGTTTCTAATACTATTGTTTATATATCTATATATATGTGTGTGTATGTATTTATGTAGTGTACAAAATAGTTTTATCATTATTCTTATCATTTCTAAGGTATGCATATACTATATATGTTCTATGTATGTTGTATGGATTTTTAATATCGCTAAATATATATGTCATCTTACACACGCATTCTTAATATTATTATTATGTGTATACATTCATTATTTTAATTTTGTGTCCGATTCTATTATTACATTATACCTTCATCTTTTCTAATATTATTGTCACCTCGATTATTTGTTTTAATATATCCCTAGCTCTTTCATTTATTGATTTTTATTTCATATTATTTTACTTTGCATTATTTCGAAAATCGTATTCTTGTTTTGCTAATTAATTTCAATAATCAAGGCAACATATCGATTTAACATTAAGTCATCGAGTTCATCGCTACGTTGGGTGAACGTCAATTGACTCGTGTTAAAGCGATATACCCTTCTCAAAAACCGGAATAAACTAAAAGTTTTCTCAAGTTTTAATCAGATCACAATTAAATATTAAATTGAACTTGTATTTTTGAAAATTAAGACAACGCGCGTTTAACGAGATATCAACATTGGGCGTCGCGAGGGTGCTAATACCTTCCTCACGCGTAACCGACTCCCGAACCCTAATTTTCTTTGGATTTTAACGTGGACCTAAAATTGCCTTTTTTTGGAAAAGTTTTTTTTTTAAAAAAATCCTTCTAAAAAGAGATTTTTGAAGGTGTCCGATCACACCTAGAAAAAGATCGGTGGCGACTCCTTTTTAAATAAAATCAAAACTCCATTTTCAAATTTTCAATAATCGCTTCGATTTGCGCCCGTACCCGAAATTTTTAGGTCGCAACATGAATGATGTAAAATAAAATGAAAAAGAAGATTATGAGTAATGTTGTAAATAAAATATGGAACGAGTATTTTTCTGATCAAGTTGAGTTGAGATGTGTAAAAATATTTGAGCTCAGACTTAATCTTATTCAAGAACAATGTTGAAATCTAAATTAATTAAATATCACATTTTAAAAATGATTACTGGCTAAATAAAACTTCGAATTTCTATATTTGGTATGATAATAATATATAAATTTATATATTATCAATAAACTAAAAATATTTATGGTAAACTATAAAAATGTTCAC
>NW_024403239.1:0-19377 GCF_007990345.1 Gossypium hirsutum | reverse complement strand
ATACATATAGTATGACTCCTAATTATCTCTGGTTAATTTATAATGAATTTCCAAAGTCGGAACAGGGAATCCAGAAACCGTTCTGGCCCTGTCTCACGAGAACCTGAATATCTCTTAACATACTGTCCGTATGATTGTTTTGTTACTTTCCTATGAAAGTAGATTCATCAAGGTTTGTTTAAATAATTTATTCATTATTTAATTCCATTCCTACTATTTTTAGTGATTTTCCAAATCTACATCACTGCTGCTGTCAGCATCTGCCTTTAAGGTAGACTTTACCTATTTCATGGTTTCCATGATTCAACTAGCCCTTTTTGCATAAATAGCACAATTTATGAAAGTGATTAACCATCCCCGTGGCCAATCCTTGTCAAGCATATCCACACCAAATGATTATAACATTATACTCAAAACACATATAAGCCATTTTCGCATGGCTATCCAAAATTTATACAAGTCCAAAGGGTCCACGACCCACAACAAACGGGTTGTCCTATACATGCCATTTCGAAGTTCAACCAAAATTGTACCAAAAGGGGGGCTTTGATAGTGTGGGCGACTTTGACTTCAAGATCCCGAGTCCGATAGCTGGAGAACCAAATCTATAAAATAGAGGAGCAATGAAACGGAGTAAGCAATTTATGCTTAGTAAGTTTTGAGCAAGGAATTCCAGCACAACAAAAGTATAGCATTCATATAGCTAAACGGATAATTTCATATGCACAAATTTACGATATCATACTTGCTTCACATTATCAACCCTTATGTACATACACAAAAGATCAACTCAGCCAAAGGTCGGTAGCTCGTTTATCAACTGAGCGAATACTTATTTGTAAGGGCTCAACTAAATTCAAGCACATACGTAACATACCTCAATGTTGGGATGTTTCGAGAGTATTAACTGGAATTTTACAGCAAGTTCATTCATTCCCAAATCACGTACCTTCGGAATTTAACCGGATATAGCTCCTCGTTCAAATGCCTTCGGGACATAGCCCGGTTATAGTAATTCGCACAAATGCCTTCGGGACTTAACCCGGATTTAGTAACTCGCACAAATGCCTTCGGGCTTAGCCCGGAATTAGTATCTCGCACAAATGCCTTCGGGCTTAGCCCGGAATTAGTATCTCGCACAAATGCCTTCGGGCTTAGCCCGGAATTAGTATCTCGCACAAATGCCTTCGGATTTTAGTCCGGATATTGTCACTTAGCACAAGCCTTCGGGACTTAGCCCGGACATCATTCAAATAACCATGCACATTTAACAATAAATCATGGCCCATTCGTATTTCATTTTCGTTAGCAAAACTCAAACACAAGACATTTATCATTCTTGAAAATTCGGCTCAATAGCCACACAAAGAGCATGATTTTAATTTGCTTAAAACATGATCTAATCACATCATAATTTAAGCTCTCTTACTCAAGAACTTACCTCGGGTGTTGTCGAACGATTCCGATAGCTATTCGACCACTTTTTCCTTCCCTTTATCAGATTTAGTTCCCCTTTGCTCTTGAGCTTAATTAAACAAATAAATTGATTTAATCATTTGAGCATCGAAAAGAGGAACACAAGGCACTTAGCCCATATTTATACATTAGACATTAAAGTCACATATGTACGGAATCATGAATCAAACTCGACATTTTAGCTAATTTTTCCCCCTTGGCCGAATATGCATGTCTATTTTGGGGCCGATTTCAACACTTAATACATTCTACAAGTATGGTCACTTGTATTGACTAAACACCCTTTTGTTTCAAGTTCAAAACTTGGCTAATACACACATATACACACTAGTAAAGCATCCTCTCCCTTTCCATCAATTTAACACATGCATTGCTCATTAACATGCAAAAGTTATATTCGGCCTTAGCACACAACTTGCTAGCCGATTCTTCTCCATTTAGCAACCAATGCACATATGTGCTCACTCAAAAATGCTAAAAAGGAGGTTCAAGAATCATCAAGCCACCATCACATGCATCATTAACAAGCTTCATATTTAGCATGCAATGGCATTAACACAAACTCCACCTAGGCCGAATCTTAACTCATCCTCATGCCTCATCACCACAACATCAAACATCAACCAAGAATGATGCATCCATGGCCGAGTGTCATTTCCATCACATAGCAAGATTTAGACCATGGGCTAGGTAGAACTCAAGCTAACAACTAAAACATGCATGCATCTCATGGAACATCATCAAACATACCTTAGCCTAGCTACATGCATGGCCGAACCTCTTCAACCTTTCTTCTTCCTTCCTCCTTAAAATTTTTGGCCAAGGATGAACCAAAGGATGAGCATTTTTTTTCTTTGTTTTTTTCTTTCTAGTTTCGGCTAAATGAAGATGAGAAAGGATGAACAAAAATTTTCTCCTTTCTTTTCTTTAGCTCACGGCAATGGGGGGGGGGGAAACAACTACACACATTTTTTTTTGTATTCATCATACTCCTTTTCATTATTTTATGCCCATGCCCTTATTTTATTTTTTCCCTACATACCTCACTAGGCCAACATGTTCCCAACATGTTTCCACCCATAGCATGGCCAACCACTAGCTCAAATTTTGGGTAATTTGACATGCAAACCCATCATTTTCACAACATGCATTAATAGACCATTTTAAATTAGCCTATCATATTTTCACCATGTCTCATATCAATCCCTATTTAATAATTTCTCATGCAATTGGCAAAATTGGAGAATGAAACTTCCACATACTCATGTACACACATAATAAACATAGAATATGGAAATCAATTATTTTTATGACTCGGTTTTGTGGTCCCGAAACCACTTCCCGACTAGGGTCAATTTTGGGCTGTCAGGATACGAATACAGTAACGATCATAGCGATCTCCTCTGGTACCTACTGGTACGTCAGGATCCGATTGGTCATGAACATCGTAAGGTGCTGCTCTTCGCGAATCCCAGCATACCCCTGGTTGGGATAGGTAGGCCCACCACTTCACTTTCACTTAGGCCCGGGCCAAGTCAGTGGGGGGACCCTGTCGGGCTCCTTCCCCCCCCAAAAAAACTGTACGTGAGAGTTTCCCTTCATATGGCTCGAATCATTCTCAGATGCCCGGAGAGGCATCCTTTCCTTGTTTGTTGGGTTGGTTCATGCGCGCGCAAACGAGCACCAGCCGCAACAGCAGGGAACTATGACCAATAGAGTCAGACACTTAGCTACATCCGCACGTAAAAGGAATGTGGTTCTGGTTGAGGCTTTCTTTCCCTTATTAGTAAAGGGGGCGTGGGACGTTCGCGGAGTCCGTGCCTTCCGTACCACCACAAGACTGGTCATTCTTGGGCGGATCGGATCCCGCCCCTGATCATAAGGGATAGGGGGAAGGCGGCCGGGCCTATCATATCAAAAGGGTTATAGAAAGAGAACCCGGCCACCTATTTCATTCGACATTTCGGGGCAGGGGCCCGCCCGATTTGACCGACTTTTGGGTAAAAAGAAGGCGAGCTGATCTGCTTTGATCAAGGAAAAAGCCCAGTCAGCCACCAACTCGGTCCAGGTCACGTGACCTACAGCTCGGCCTTTGCTTTTTGAGGCTTCCTCTACCCACATCTCTATATGCCCGCAGCACTTCCATATGGAGAAAGATAGGCTTACCATGTTCCATCAATAGCACCTAACCTATGCCAATTTTGGCGGACCGTGCTCCACCCCGGTGAACTCATGCGGTTCCGACGTGCCCAGAGGCCAAAGGCGAAATCCGTTCACGGTCCGTGGGACCAACACCATTCGAAGGTGGGTGGCCCGCCCCGCCTAGAACAGTCATGTTTGACTGGGCTTACACACATTCGCTCACTTACGCTGTCCCCCCTCAGCTCACCCTAGCCCCGGGCCTTTTGCTCTTCTAACGTAAGCTCCAAGGCTTCACACCAAGTCTTCACTGACATAATATGCATGCTTAAGTAGGGTCAGGCGGAACTGTTGTTGCCTGATGGGAACTTCCCCATATTGCTATCAATGTCTTCATGTCGCACGACCTCTTAACATTACACCACTGAATCCCCAATCCTTTGCTTGTTGTGCAGTGACAGTACCAATATCCACTAATCGTTGTTTCCAGATACGGTTGCCGGTTGACAACTCTTCTAATTCGTCGATACGAGAAGTAAATTGTTGTGTGGAGGAATCAATATCTCGACATAAGCCAAGAGGCAGATCTTGTGCCACTCCACCTGGTCGTATGAAATTGGCATGCATCCTGGCTCCCGAGACTCTTTCATAGAATTCCAATAATTTCTCCCGCTCCTCAAAAGCCCACAGGAACGGAGTTGATGTCTCACATCCATAGCATGAGTAGTTAAAGCAAGTGAATGATTTGAAATTCGAGTTATTTCACGGAATAACACTCGTATATATTGAGCTCGTAATGGTACCGCACAATTCAAAGTCTCTCTACGGCTGAAGAATGAGCGTGTTCTTGGGCCATCATAGAAACATAGATAGGGTCAAAGACGGAACGAACAACGAAACTTTACGATAGCTTTTCGTACACGTTCACTTGCATCACATACACAAGTGCTCTCTGAACCGTGCAATAAGGTCACCCATAACACGGCTCTCCACTTGAGTTACCTTAGCTCCAGGCCATGCTATTCAATGATATTGGAAAAATGCAGCGTAACGTAACAACTAGTATTGAAAGCTGGTCGTCTTTTGAGGAGGAAAGCGTTTCAATAGGAGCCCTGCTTCCCTCTTTGCGACCTCATCACTTCAATTTAAGCGCAAACCTATTTCTTTCTTAGTCACCAGGCGGAGCGCACTTTGGTACTTCAGTAGGTGAGCTGTTTGATAGTGACTTCTTTCGTTTGCTAGGGCGACGAAAGGCTACTTCAATCTAGGAAACAGTCGAAAACTCAAGAGGGTCGAATTTGGAAGCGTTCAGGTAAAAAGCGTATCGTTCTGCAACCATTGGTATTTGCTTATACTTTTTTTTATCATAGAGGAGGCTTCGCTCTTCTTGCATAAATGAAAAAAACTCATTGGCGCGGAGGTGAGGAATGAGAGATTTCACTCTCGGCAGGAGAAAAGATCCCATTGAAGCAGCCAATCCCATGCATATTGTATGCACATCTGGTTGCACAAATTGCATAGTATCATAAATAGCTACTCCGGGTATTACCCATCCGCCAGAGAGTTTATAAACAAATACAGATCTTTGGTATCATTCTCTATACTGAGATATACCATAAGACCAATAAGTTGATTCGAGATCTCGCTATCAACCTCTTGGCCTAAAAAAAGTAATCTTTCTCGATAAAGTCGTTGATTAGGATAAAATTGTATCCCTTAGTAGCCGTACAGGCACCTTTTGATGCATACGGTTCAACAAAAATTGCGAAAAAAAAATCAATGTGTAGATTCCAGCCATCCTTCGTTTTTTCTAGTGTGCCTTTTCTAACTTCTAATTTCTAACGAAGGGGCTTTTTCTTACATTTTTTAAATAAAATGAAATTAAAGAAAGATAAGTTTTGGCCCGTTTTCCTATAATCTATAATATAGAAAAATTCGCTAAACTTATCGCACAAACTTTTCATTGATCTATTTTTTTTTCATTGGGATTCAATCCAAATCACGATGTCATTTTCTTGTTCCTGAATGGGTTTCATCAATTTTTTATTCAATTTTTTTAGGTTTATGCTCTACTCCGAGTAAAGATCCGCCCGATTTTGATTTGCGCATATAGGACAAATGACCCAATACCACATCTTTTTGCTATGATTTCATTTCCTTTTTTATTTTAATTCCTTTTTCTTTCATGTTTTCCGCCAAATATTCAACGTATTTCTCATATTATTCGATTGATTAATAGTTTGAAATCGTTCTTATTTCTATTTCGAATTTGTAAATAAAAAAGATTTATGATTATGATATAGGTGGTAATCATAAATGTATTACCAATTGGGTTTTTTCTAAACGGAGCCTGGATGCTTCATTTTTTCGGTCCAACCAAGCCAACCATAAATCATTCTAATTGAAAATATTAATCTGGATACCCCCCAAAAAAAATGAAATGGATCTCTAATTGCACTTCATTACACTTCACGCTACAAATTTTTGATAATTCAATCAATCTTTTTTGGGCGAAACAGAGGATATCTCGATCGGGCGAGAGAACGGGGGAATCCCATATGACCCAATATATTTGACAAGTCGCACTATACGTCAACCCAAACTGCATCTTCCTCTCCCGGATTTCGAAAAGGAACTTTTGGAACACCAATAGGCATTAAAGGAAAGAAAAAGAATTAAATACTATATTTCACTTTGATCTGGAAGCGTAATAATGGTCTTAATAATATTGGCCTCATATTTTATACATAGATAGAATAAGGCCATAAAATAAAGAAAGACAGAATGAATGAAAGAGAATTCTTACCAATAGGTCCTTTGAATGATGAACAAATAGGGATACGTTCATTCATAAAAAATAGGATCAACCCCCATTGCGTATTGATACTTATCGGGTATAGAATAGATCTGCTTCTCTTTTTTCTTCTGAGCCGAATTCTTCCCTTAATTACTAATGGAATAGAACAAATATTAATCCTTTCTCCGAAAGAATCCACCCAAAAGGGGAGGTATTCCAATGCAATAAAGTTACATAGTGTCTATTTTTCGTTGATAAAGGGGTATTTCCATGGGTTTGCCTTGGTATCGTGTTCATACTGTCGTATTGAATGATCCCGGTCGCTTGCTTTCTGTTCATATAATGCATACGGCTCTGGTTGCTGGTTGGGCCGGTTCAATGGCTCTATATGAATTAGCCGTTTTTGATCCCTCCGATCCCGTTCTTGATCCAATGTGGAGACAAGGTATGTTCGTTATACCCTTCATGACTCGTTTAGGAATAACCAATTCATGGGGCGGTTGGAGTATTACAGGGGGGACTATAACAAATCCGGGTATTTGGAGTTACGAAGGTGTGGCCGGAGCACATATTGTGTTTTCTGGCTTGTGCTTCTTGGCAGCTATCTGGCATTGGGTATATTGGGATCTAGAAATTTTTTGTGATGAGCGCACAGGAAAACCTTCTTTGGATTTGCCCAAGATTTTTGGAATTCATTTATTTCTCTCAGGAGTGGCTTGCTTTGGCTTTGGCGCATTTCATGTAACAGGATTGTATGGTCCTGGAATATGGGTGTCGGACCCTTATGGACTAACTGGCAAGGTCCAACCTGTAAATCCGGCGTGGGGCGTGGAAGGTTTTGATCCTTTTGTTCCGGGAGGAATAGCCTCTCATCATATTGCAGCAGGGACATTGGGCATATTAGCGGGCTTATTCCATCTTAGTGTCCGCCCGCCCCAACGTTTATACAAAGGATTACGTATGGGAAATATTGAAACCGTCCTTTCCAGTAGTATAGCTGCTGTCTTTTTTGCAGCTTTTGTTGTTGCCGGAACTATGTGGTATGGTTCAGCAACTACCCCCATCGAATTATTTGGTCCTACTCGTTATCAATGGGATCAAGGATACTTCCAGCAAGAAATATATCGAAGGGTTAGTGCTGGGTTAGCCGAAAATCAAAGTTTATCAGAAGCTTGGTCTAAAATTCCTGAAAAATTAGCTTTTTATGATTACATTGGCAATAATCCGGCAAAAGGAGGATTATTCAGAGCGGGTTCAATGGACAACGGGGATGGAATAGCCGTTGGGTGGTTAGGGCACCCTATCTTTAGAGATAAAGACGGGCGTGAACTTTTTGTACGTCGTATGCCTACTTTTTTTGAAACATTTCCGGTTGTTTTGGTAGACGGAGACGGAATTGTTAGAGCGGATGTCCCTTTTAGAAGGGCAGAATCAAAGTATAGTGTCGAACAAGTAGGTGTAACTGTTGAGTTCTATGGCGGCGAACTCAATGGAGTGAGTTATAGTGATCCTGCTACTGTGAAAAAATATGCTAGACGTGCTCAATTGGGTGAAATTTTTGAATTAGATCGTGCTACTTTGAAATCCGATGGTGTTTTTCGTAGCAGTCCGAGGGGTTGGTTTACTTTTGGGCATGCTTCGTTTGCCTTGCTTTTCTTCTTCGGACACATTTGGCATGGTGCTAGAACCCTGTTCAGAGATGTTTTTGCCGGTATTGATCCAGATTTGGATGCTCAAGTGGAATTTGGAGCATTCCAAAAACTTGGAGATCCAACTACAAGAAGACAAGTAGTCTGATGCAAGATTGCTTTGTTATTTTTTGCTTCTACTTCTATTTGTGATTTGCCATAGGCTGCTGGAAAAATCTTGATTTTAATCGCTGCCTTTTCTTTGATTCTTGTTCTTTCTTTATTCGGGAGATGATTCCAAATAAACAGGTACGGAAGCTATAATTGTAAACCACGATCGAATTTATGGAAGCATTGGTTTATACATTCCTCTTAGTATCTACTCTAGGGATAATTTTTTTCGCTATCTTTTTTCGAGAACCGCCTAAAATTCTAACTAAAAAAATGAAATGATTTTTCATTATCTCAATTGAAGTAATGAGCCTCCCAATATTGGGAGGCTCATTACTTCAATTAGTCCCCGTGTTCCTCGAATGGATCTCTTAATTGTTGAGAGGGTTGCCCAAAAGCAGTATATAAGGCGTACCCAGTAAAACTTACAAGTAAACCAGATATAGAGATGGCGACTAAGGTTGCTGTTTCCATTATTATATAATTTCAAGATCACAATGGGTCTATGATAAGATTGTTTATTTACAGCGGAATGATATACAAAGTCAACAGATCTCACTGAATACAAAATAAGATTTATGGCTACACAAACCGTTGAGGGTAGTTCTAGATCTGGTCCAAGACGAACTGTTGTAGGGGATTTTTTGAAACCATTGAATTCGGAATATGGTAAGGTAGCCCCTGGATGGGGAACGACTCCTTTGATGGGTGTCGCAATGGCTTTATTTGCGATATTCTTATCTATTATTTTGGAGATTTATAATTCTTCCGTTTTACTGGATGGAATTTCAATGAATTAGATTCACAAGAATCACGAAGCCTCGCGTTTCAATACAAAAATGGAAACTTTTAGTTCTCGGATTTTTTAGCCCCATTCTATTTCGGTAGTTCGACCGCGAAATTTATTTGTTTCTGTATTTCCGGAATATGAGTGTGTGACTTGTTATAATTGATCCTATTGATAGTACAGAAAATGGGTCTGTCATCTTGATCGAGATAGTTTTATCCCGTCGGATAGTCATTCTAGTATCTGGAGCACGGAATATATGAAATGGATCACAAAGTATTTGAACTATGATTCATACTTAATATTCAAACCTCGCGGCCGGACTCAAAAAAAAAATTCAAAGAAAGAGTTATATTATTTATAAATCGAAAGATTTTTTATTCTTTCAAACTCTCATTTAGTTTATGCTTATTTTGATCAAAGGACAAACCTTTCTTTTCTTTGTATTTTTATTTATTATATCTATTCTATTGATTGAATAAGTGATGATCCAATGGTTCTTACTCAAAGAATCTTTGGACTTAGTTTGAAGGTTTTATTGAATCATCGCGGTTCTGGTATGAATCTGAAGTTTCAATTGATTCATAGGGTCTTAACAAGAGAATTCCTATCAAAAAGAAAGAAAACAAGAATAAAGCCACATTTCATACAAAGAACAAATCAAAGCAAAGAAAAAGAAATAAGTAGGTAAATAGAAGATTCAAGAGGCCTGTAACGATCAACATAAAGACGACTGCGCCGACTTGATTTTTTGGCATTATAATTACAACTACAAAAAAGAGCTTTCGGATTTTCACTCTTTTGTGTCTTCAGATAAAATTGAATGAAAAGATTAAGAAGTTTCAAACTTTCTATTCCATATCCGTTTCAGCTAATACTTGGGTGTTTTTGTTTGAGCTGTACGAGATGAAATTCTCATATACGGTTCTCGGGGGGGGGTCCTCTTGGTTTACCTATCTCAATAAAGTCTATGATTGGTTCGAAGAGCGCCTCGAAATTCAGGCGATTGCAGATGATATAACTAGTAAATATGTTCCTCCTCATGTTAACATATTTTATTGTCTAGGAGGAATTACGCTTACTTGTTTTTTGGTACAAGTAGCTACAGGATTTGCTATGACTTTTTACTATCGTCCAACCGTTACTGAGGCTTTTGCTTCTGTTCAATACATAATGACTGAAGCTAACTTTGGTTGGTTAATCCGATCAGTTCATCGATGGTCGGCAAGTATGATGGTCTTAATGATGATCCTGCACGTATTTCGTGTCTATCTCACTGGTGGTTTTAAAAAACCTCGCGAATTAACTTGGGTTACAGGCGTGGTTCTGGGTGTGTTGACCGCATCTTTTGGCGTAACAGGTTATTCCTTACCTCGGGACCAAATTGGTTATTGGGCAGTCAAAATCGTAACAGGCGTTCCGGAAGCTATTCCGGTAATAGGATCGCCTTTGGTAGAGTTATTACGTGGAAGTGCTAGTGTGGGACAATCCACTTTGACCCGTTTTTATAGTTTACACACTTTTGTATTACCCCTTCTTACTGCTGTATTTATGTTAATGCATTTCCTAATGATACGTAAGCAAGGCATTTCTGGTCCTTTATAGAGAATATAGACCATAGCTATATTGTAACCAATAATTTATCTTATTACTTGGGGGAGGAACAATAGTATTTCATTGCTACAAATATGGATTATTGAAAAAAAAAATAAGACATGTATTTGGATATTTCCTTTCAACTACAACAATATTCTAGTATTTATTTGATATGACATGAATAGTTGAAGGGAATTCCCCGAAGAGAAAATGGATTATGGGAGTGTGTGACTTGAACTATTGATTGGGCCGTGCAGAAATATGCCTTTATCTGCTACATTGGAATTCACAACCAAATGTGTCTTTGTTTCAACCACCGTGTAAGCCCCATACAAAGGATAGGCTGGTTCGCTTGAAGAGAATCTTTTCTATGATCAGACCTGACGATGTTGTGTATAAATAGGGCTCCGTAAGATCCAGTAGAATAAGTGATTTGGCATAATCAAAATTAGATTTTAGTTTTTTTTTTACTTTCTTATCTTAATAGTATGAAAATGCATTCATTTCTTCTGCATCGACCCGATTTAATTATACTATCGGAGTGAAACAAGGGATCTAAAGAAGAGCAAAGGCTAGACTATATTAGTAACAAGTAAATCCTTTGTATGTAAAAAATCTCGATATATTTTTGGGATAAAGGTGAATCGCAAGGCCTAAGACGACCCATAAAGCACTTGATCACGATCAATTTTGTACGCCTACTTGGGTATTGAGCATTTACCTGTAAAAATGAAATTCCTTGGAATGTATAATTGCAACTCCGTAAAATGGAATCGGGTAACTTTTTTCTTACATATGGAACCATTCATATATGTGGGGATAACATATAGATTTATTTTAAACATATAGAATATAGATTTATTTTATAGGTATCCGTTTGTATCCATTTGATTCGATTGACTTTTGCTTGAGCCGGATGATGAAAAATTATCATGTCCGGTTCCTTTGGGGGATGGATCTAGAAAAATTCACCTATCCTAATAACAAAAAAACCTGACTTGAACGATCCTGTATTAAGAGCTAAATTAGCTAAAGGTATGGGTCATAATTATTATGGGGAACCCGCATGGCCCAATGATCTTTTATATATTTTTCCAGTAGTAATTCTCGGTACTATTGCTTGTAACGTGGGCTTAGCGGTTCTAGAACCTTCAATGATTGGTGAACCCGCGGATCCATTTGCAACTCCTTTGGAAATATTACCTGAATGGTATTTCTTTCCTGTATTTCAAATACTTCGTACAGTACCTAACAAGTTATTGGGTGTTCTTTTAATGGTTTCAGTACCCGCGGGATTATTAACAGTACCGTTTTTGGAAAATGTTAATAAATTCCAAAATCCATTTCGTCGTCCAGTAGCGACAACCGTTTTTTTGATTGGTACTGCAGTAGCCCTTTGGTTGGGTATTGGAGCAACATTACCGATTGATAAATCCCTAACTTTAGGTCTTTTTTAAATTGAATCAATTAAAAAAAAAATATCATGATGTGCGTATCTAGGGAGTAGTCACTTCAAAGGCAAAGTGAATTCTCCCTAGATACATTTATTCAATTCTGGTCCGAATCTATGGATTGTGCTGAAGGTTCAAAATCCATTGGATTCAAAATTTTGATAAATCAATTTCGAAATGCTTTTTCTACTTCTTTTCTAGAATGCCCAATATTTGTTTTACATCTTCTATGCGAAAGTGTTCAATTTTCATAAGGTCTTCTCGACTGTTATTCAAAAGGTCCAATAATGTATGTATATTGGACTTTTTGAGACAATTATAGATCCTGGGAGGCAATTCTGATTGGTCAATAAAAATATATTTCAATGCTATTTCTTTTTTCTTTTTTGTTAGTTTAACTAATCTATCATGAAACGGAAAAAAAGGTAAAGTAACATCGTGTTGATTGTTTTCTAAATGTAAGTTTTCTTCTTCCGTATGTAGAAAAGGAATAAATAAATCAATCAAATTGCGAGAAGCTTCATGAAGTGCTTCTTTCGGAGTTAAACTTCCATTTGTCCATATTTCTAGAAAAAGTATCTCCTGTTTTTCATTATCATTCCCATAACAATGAATACTATGATTCGCATTTCGAACAGGCATGAATACAGCATCTATAGGATAACTTCCGTCGTGAAAGTTCTTTGGCGTTTTTATACCGTATCCTCTATTTCTCTCGATTTGTAATCCAATACACAAATCAATTGGTTCGGTTAGGCTGGCTACATGCTGTGTATTATCAACGATTTCCACAGAAGGTGGTAAGATGATGTCTTGAGCAGTTACATATCCGGGACCCTTGGCACAAATAAAGGCGTTACGAGTTCCATACAAATTCCCTCTCAATACAATTTCTTTCAAATTCATTAAAATTTCATGGACTGATTCTTGAATACCTACTATGGTAGAATATTCGTGGGGTATTTTCTCAGATTTTGCACGTGTAATGCATGTTCCTTCTAGTTCTCCAAGCAAAGCTCTTCGCATCGCAATGCCTATTGTGTCGGCTTGGCCTTTCATAAGTGGAGACAGAATAAAGCGTCCATAATAAAGGCGCTTACTATCTGTTCTTGATTCAACACACTTCCACTGTCGTGTCCGAGTCGAAGTAGAGACTTTTACTTTCTCTCGAACCATAGTAATATTATTTTATTTGATCAGATCATTGAATCATTTATTTCTCTTGAAATCTCTTTAGTGTTTATTTCTACACACGTCTTTTTTTAGGAGGTCTACAGCCATTATGTGGCATAGGGGTTACATCCCGTACGAAACTTAATAGTATACCACTTCTACGAATAGCTCGTAATGCTGCATCTCTTCCGAGACCAGGACCCTTTATCATAACTTCCGCTCGTTGCATACCTTGGTCTACTACTGCTCGAATAGCATTTCCCGCTGCGGTTTGAGCAGCAAAAGGGGTCCCCCTTCTTGTACCCTTGAATCCACAAGTGCCGGCGGAGGACCAAGAGATTACCCGACCCCGTACATCTGTAACAGTAACAATGGTATTGTTGAAACTTGCTTGAACATGAATAACTCCTTTTGGTATTCTACGTGCACTTTTCCGTGCACTACTGCGCCCATTCCTACGTGAACCAACTTTTGGTATAGGTTTTGCCATATTTTATCATTTCATAAAGATAAGTCAGAGATATATGGATATATCCATTTCATGTCAAAACAGATCTTCTATTTTTATTTGTTTATCGCTTTCTTTAAGATTAGTTTCTTTTCTTTCAGGAGTTCTTTTTAGAATAGAAAGATTATCCTTGTCTTTGTTTATGTCTCGGGTTAAAACAAATTACGATAATTCGTCCCCTCCTACGGATTAGGCGACATTTTTCACAAATTTTACGAACGGAAGCCCTTATTTTCATAGTTGTTATTCCTTAAATTTTTCCGAATTCGCTTATTGGAAGAAAATAACTTTCTTGAAATTTGAATTGGATCCCCCCGAAAGAAATCTTGAAGTTGAAAAAACTACCTAATCGTTCGAATCCTTGTTGCGAAGTCTATAAATTATACGCCCCCCTGGTTGAATCATAAGCACTTACTTCACTTTTGTTGACTCTATCCCACGTTGGTAAAACTCTCCCGAAACATAACCTAAAATCAGATCTTCATTATCTAAAGGAATCCAGAGTGGGAGTGATTTACTAATTAAATTAAACCTTCATGAATCCATTTTTTTGTTCTTTTATTCCAGGTAAAACTTCCTTGACGTATCAACTACCGTAGGGCAGGAGGAGTTCTATTAGACAACCCGTGCTTTTTTCTTTTTTTTTTGCACAAATGGAGAGTTTCGGATACAATTCGTATACCGGACAGATTACCATATAGAACACAAAATTTCTCCACCGATTCCTTCTAGTCGAGCCTCCCGGTCTGTCATTATACCCCGAGAAGTAGAAAGAATTACAATCCCCATCCCGCCTAAAATCCTAGGAATTTGTTGATAGTTAGAATAGATTCGTAGACCTGGTCGACTGATCCGTCGTAAATTTAAAATAGTTCTATGTGGTCCTTTTCTATTCCGTCTATGTCGTAGGGTTAAAACCAAAAAATATTTGTTGCGTTCCCGATGTTTCCTTACGTTATCGATAAAACCTTCTCGTAAAAGTATTTTAACAATGTTTTCAGTGATGTTAGTAGATCCTATTTGAATCGTTCCTTTTCTATTCATATCAGCATTTCGTATAGAGGTTATTATGTCAGCAATAGTGTCCTTACCCATGGTAAACTAAAATTTTTGTTGCTCCCGAATTTTGATATAACCAACGTGGTCTTTTTTTTTTACTTAGTAAAGGTATATACGTGAGACACAATCTACTAATTAATCTATGCCATTTAAATACTCTAAATACTCTAACTATACTTGGGTCTCGTCTTATAATACCTCGGGAGCTAATGAAACTATTTTAGTGAAATTTAACTGTCTCAATTCCCGGGCGATCGCACCAAAAATTCGAGTTCCTTTTGGATTTCCTTCTTGATCAATGACAACGGCAGCATTGTCATCATATCGTATTATCATCCCGTTGTCGCGTTTGAGTTCTTTACGAGTACGTACAATTACAGCTCTGATCACTTCTGATCTTTCTAGAGGTGTATTTGGTACTGCTTCCTTGATCACAGCAACAATAACGTCACCAATATGAGCATATCGGCGATTACTAGCTCCTATGACTCGAATACACATCAATTCTCGGGCCCCGCTGTTATCTGCTACATTCAAATGGGTCTGAGGTTGAATCATTTTTGAAATCTCTTTTTTCAATGTAACAAAGGACGAAGAAAAAAAGAAATATTGTTTGTCAAAAAAAAAAAGGAAACTCGCAATTGTTTTTTTATTCCCAAGACAAGACTTCTTTCCTTTGGTTCTATATTCCTATCCTGAAATAATGAATTGAGTTTTTATAGGCATTTTTGACGCCGCTATTGAAATAGCCTTTCTGGCTATATTTTCGGCTACTCCGCTCATTTCATAAAGTATTCTGCCCGGTTTAACGACAGCTACCCAATACTCGGGAGATCCTTTCCCCGAACCCATACGTGTTTCTGTAGGTCTTACCGTAACGGGTTTGTCTGGAAATATACGTACCCATATTTTTCCACCACGGCGTACATTTCGTGTCATTGCGCGGCGCCCCGCTTCTATTTGTCTAGATGTAATCCAAGCGGGTTCAAGTGCTTGAAGAGCATATCTACCGAAACAAATCCGATTACCTCGATAAGATATCCCCTTCATTCTTCCTCTATGTTGTTTACGAAATCGGTTTCTTTTGGGGTTATAGTTGATGGTTGTTGTTTATGAATTCCATCTCTACTACAGAACTGGACATGAGAGTTTCTTCTCATCCAGCTCCTCGCGAAAAAAAAATGAATAAAAAAATATTTAATTCTTAATCTTAAGATATACGGGTAGTTAATGAATAATTGAATCTTGGGATTCTTTGCTTTGCGATTTTATCTTATCTATTAGAAATTTGTATATCTTGTTTGGATCTATTGGATATATATATAAGTATAAGGAATTAAACACGGATTCTATTTCTAGATAATGTCTTATCTTGGTTTTGTTATAATGTTATAACGAATCTTTATTTTGTTTTTTATCATATTCATATCAGATTCAGATCGACAAAAATGGAACAATCAAATAAAATGAAACTCAAATTTTCGCGGGCGAATATTTACTCTTTTTCTAGTTCAGTTGTCGGGTTAACCCATGACCTCTCAGAATCAGAATAAAAAGAAATGCAGTGGTCTCTGGTTTGTTCCGCCATCCTCCCCGATAAATCATTAGGATTCGTTTTCAATAGAATCCTCTGCATTCACGGGTTCCGTCGTCCCCATCGCTCTCGATTAATGCTTAGGTCTGAATTCTCCAATGGAGCCTTAATTTATTAATATTTATTAATTTAATTTTTTAATTTAATATTTATTTAATAAAATAAAAATAAAATTTCTTCTTGAGTCAACCTTCTCAGTCTTTATTGACTTAAGTTAAGGCTCTTGATTTTTTCTTCAATGAACAGATATTCATCTAATTATTGATGAATCTCTATTGATGCTCTATTACATTGCTCTTTATGAGATGCTTCATAGACCTTACATATTGGAATCCTATATCATTTCATTGCTATTTCTGTTTCTCTCTTTCTCTCATCCTTCTATTTATCCACATACTTTTTATTTTGCTTCACAATTTCGATCTATTCATAATCAGATTGGTTTTGTCTTTTACTTAATGCAAAAAAAATTCAGTTGCTATAATGATATGACCAATATATCATATCTTGACTGATTCTTTGGATCCAGATAATCCGAAGCGATGAGTTGGTTATTAGTGCTATAGTTATTAGCTTATACTGTGGTCCGCCCATTTTTTTTGAATCCTAAGCCTAAAAAACCCAACGAGTCGCACACTAAGCATAGCAATTATATCAAATGATCAATCAAATTTTTATTTAACCTTATAGAATTTAGAACTGCTCATTTTTTTATTTTTATGTTCAATCAAAAAATCAAAGAATTTGTCATTTTTTGTTCTATCGCAGAATAGAACGTAAAGACAAGTAGAGTCTTATTCTTATTATTCTTCGTCTATAAATATCCAAATTTTGATTCCTAATACCCCATAGATAGTTCGAACTCTATAAGAGCAATACTCAATTTTCGCTCCAATGGTTTGTAGAGGAACCCTACCTTCTCGGATCCATTCGACACGTGCGATTTCTTTTCCGTCGATACGCCCTGCAATTTGTATTTGAATTCCTTTTGTATCCGCTTGCTCAGTTAATTCAATAGCCTTTTTCATTGCCTTTCGAAATGAAACTCGATTCTTTAATTGTCCGGCTATAAATTCGGCAAGAATATTAGGGTGCCCATAAGGATTTCCAATTCTTGTAATAGCAATGTTGAGTTTTCGGTTCATACAATTAAGTTCTTTTTGCACATTCATCTGTAGTTCTTCGAGTTTTCGTGGCTTATCTTCAATTAATAATTTAGGAAATCCCATATAGATTATCACCTGAATTAGATCCAGTCTTTTTTGAATCTCTATACGTGCAATTCCCTCGACACCAGAAGATAGTCTCGTATTTTTTTGTACATAATTCTTGATACAGTCTCTTATTTTTTTATCTTCTTGTAGACCCTCGGAATACTTTTTCGGTTGTGCAAACCAAAGAGAATGATGACTTTGGGTTGTACCAAGTCTGAAACCAAGTGGATTTATTTTTTGTCCCATAATCCTCCACTACTATATATTAGGATATGTCATATTTGTGTTCTTATTTATCCCTTTTTTAGCCATCCTAGCCATCCGGTGTTTTTTGGTTTTGGGCGCAGCATATATCTGTCAAGTGGTTCAAATTCAAGATCTTTCAATGCAATAGTTATATGACAAGTGGGTCTTTTTATCAGATAACTCCGTCCTCGAGCTCGAGGTTTTAGTCTTTTCAGAGTAGTTCCCTCATTTACTGCGACTTGACTAATGATTAAACTCGCTTCATTGAAACCCCTATTGTGACGAGCATTTGCTGCTGCAGAATAAACCAATTTTAAAATGGGATAACATGCTCGATAAGGCATGAGTTCTAGTATCATAAGTGTTTCTTCGTAGGAACGTCCACGAATCTGATCAATTATTCTTCGTGCTTTGTGAGCAGACATACATATATGTTGACCTAAAGCGTATACTTCGTCTGAAGTTGTATATGGGTTCCTCCTGTGTTTCTTTATCTTTATCATAAAGTTTACCTCTCACTAATGAATTCATTAATTAATCTCTATTTTTTTTATTATAATTTATTATAATAATATTAACGACGAGATTTATTATCATTTTTTGCGTGTCCGCGAAAATTTATAGTAGGTGCGAATTCTCCCAATTTATGTCCTACCATACGATCCGTTATATAAATGGGCAAATGTTCTTTTCCATTATGGATAGCGATAGTATGGCCGATCATTGTGGGTATAATGGTAGATGCTCTGGACCAAGTTATTATTATTTCTTTTTCCGCTTTTGTATTAAGCCTTTCGATTTTTTTTAATAAATGATTTGCTACAAAAGGATTTTTTTTTAGTGAACGCGCCATTTTTCTTTTAAAATATATTTTTTTGTTTTTGTAAAGACGAAGAAAGAAATAATCTCTCCTATTTACTCCGTCGACGAAGAATCAAATTATCACTATATTTATTCCTTTTTCTACTTCTTCTTCCAAGTGCAGGATAACCCCAAGGGGTTGCGGGTTTTTTTCTACCAATTGGAGCCCTCCCTTCACCACCCCCATGGGGATGGTCTACAGGGTTCATAACTACTCCTCTTACTACAGGACGCTTACCTAGCCAACATTTAGATCCGGCTCTACCCAAACTTTTCTGGTTCACCCCAACATTCCCCACCTGTCCGACTGTTGCTGAGCAGTTTTTGGATATCAAACGGACCTCCCCAGAAGGTAATTTTAATGTGGCCGATTTCCCCTCCTTTGCAATCAGTTTCGCAACAGCACCCGCTGCTCTAGCTAATTGTCCACCCCTTCCAAGTGTGATTTCTATGTTATGTATGGCCGTGCCTAAGGGCATATCGGTTGAAGTAGATTCTTCTTTTTGATCGATCAATCAAAACCCCTTCCCAAACTGTACAAGCTTCTTCCAAAGCATACGGCTTTCTGGATGTAGATGATGATATCTATACAGATGGATTCGTATAATTCTTATCGTATAATTCTTATATATATTGTACAATGAAGTACCACATGAGTGGATATATAGGAATCCAAA
>NW_024403238.1:0-19409 GCF_007990345.1 Gossypium hirsutum | reverse complement strand
TCATTACTTTATTACTAACCTTTTATTTTATTATTTCTAACATAAAACATTAACACAAAATGTTTATAATATGCTTAACCCATAGCATGGCCGGCCACTACCTAAAGTTTTGGGTAATTTGACATGCAAGGACAAGCATTTTCTAACATGCATCAATAGGCCACTTTAACTTTTGCCTAGCACATTTCTAAATTTTCTCACACAAGTCCTATTTAATAAAATTCACTTACAATTAACAAAAATTCAAACATGAAATTTTCACACATGCATATATACATATAATAAGCATCAAATATGACGGTTAATTATTTTTATGACTCGGTTTTGTAGTCCCGAAACCACTTTCCGACTAGGGTCACATTAGGGCTGTCACAAACTCTCCCCCACTTTAAAAAATTTTCGTCCTCGAAAATCTTACCGGTAAATAGGTTTGGGTAACGTTCTTTCATAGAGTTCTCAGTTTCCCAAGTAGCTTCTTCGATCCCGTGTTTGAACCATAACACCTTTACTAACGGAACCCTTTTTGTTTCGCAACTCTTTCACTTCACGAGCTAGGATACGTATCGGTTCTTCTTCATAACTCATATCGGATTGAATTTCAACCTCGGAGGGATTAATTATGTGCGAAGGATCAGATCTGTAACGTCGAAGCATCGAAACATGAAAAACGTTGTGAATCCTTTCCGAGATCAGGGGGTAAAATCAATCTATATGCCACTGGACCAACTTGTTCGGATATTTCATATGGCCCTATGAACCTCGGACTCAGTTTGCCCTTACGGCCAAATCTGAGTATCTTTTTCCAAGGTGAAACTTTAAGGAACACTTTATCTCCCACCAGATACTCAATGTCTTTTCGTTTCAAATCCACGTACGACTTCTGACGATCTGAGGCTGCCTTCAGACTTTCACGGATTACTTTTACTTTCTGTTCAGCATCTTTAATCAAATCAACTCCAAAATTTTACTTTCACCGAGCTCGGTCCAAAACAATGGTGTGCGACATTTACGACCGTACAAAGCTTCATAAGGCGCCATCTTAATACTTGATTGAAAGTATTGTTGTAAGCGAATTCAATCAAAGGTAAATACCGCTCCCATGAACCACTAAACTCAAGGATGCAACATCTCAACGTATCCTCGAGTATCTGAATTATCCGCTCGGATTAACCATCGGTCTGGGGATGAAAAGCGGTGCTAAAATGCAACTTGGTACCCAAAGCTTCTTGCAATTTCTTCCAAAATCGCGAGGTGAATCTCGGATCTCTATCTGACACAATAGAAATAGGTACCCCGTGTAGTTTTACAATTTGAGAAAACATACAATTCAGCTAGTTTATCCAATGAGTAATCCGTACGTACGGGAATAAAATGAGCCGACTTAGTCAGTCTATCAACAACAACCCAAATCGCATCTTTCTTAGTTGCCGACAATGGCAACCCAAATACAAAATCCATGGTGACTCGATCCCATTCCATTCAGGTATCATGATAGGCTGAAGTAAACCTGTAGGCACTTGATGTTTCGCTTTCACTTGTTGAATATTAAACACTTCGAACAAAATCGGAAATGTCTCATTTCATACCATCCACCAAACTGACGTCTTAGATCATTGTACATTTTCGTACTCCCGGGTGAATTGACATTCGGCTACAATGAGCTTCGTTCTGAATTTCTTGGAACACACCAACGACTTCTGAACATAAACAATCGTCATCATCAATTAAAACTCTGATTCCCTATCCGAAACACATTGAGCCTGTTTTGCAACCAATTCATCATCGACTTTCTGAGCTTCACGAATTTGATGAATCAACAATGGTTTGGCCTTTAAGTCTGCTACTAACACATCGTCAGATAGAACAGACAAGTGTACATTCATCGCTCGTAAAGCAAACAGTGATTTACGACTTAAGGCATCCGCAACCACATTAGCTTTTCCCGGGTGATAATCAATGACAACCTCATAATCTTTCAACAACTCAGGCCAACGCCTTTGTCGCAGATTCAGTCTCTTTGAGTCATCAAATATTGAGACTTTTGCGATCCGAATATACATGGCACTTCTCACCAAATAAGTAATGTCGCCATATTTTCAAAGCGAATACGATGGCAGCTAATTCGAGATCATGGGTTGGATAATTTTTCTCATGTGACTTCAATTGTCTCAACGCATAAGCTACAACTCGACCTTCTTGCATCAATACACAACCCAGCCCAAGTAAGGATGCATCACTGTAGATGACAAACTCCTTGCCTGATTCGGGCTGCACTAGTACTGGAGCTTCAGTCAAATAAGTTTTCAATTGATCGAAACTTTTCTGACATTTTTCTGTCCATTCAACTTAACATCTTTCAGAAGTAGTTTCATTATTGGTGTGGCTATCATCGAGAAACCCTTTATAAAGCGTCTGTAGTAACCGGCAAGTCCCAAAAAGCTCCGAACCTCAGTAATATTTCTCGAGGGCTTCTAGTTAAGTATGGCTAAAATTTTGTTCAGATCAACTCGAATACCCGATGCAGATACCACATGACCCAAGAAGCTCACCTCTCTTAACCAGAACTCACACTTACTGAACTTAGCATATAACTGCTTATCCCGTAAAATCTGCAGCACTAATCCCAGGTGTTCAGCATGATCGGTTTCATTTCTCGAATAGACCAAAATATCATCGATAAACACAACTACAAACTGATCCAAAAACGGTCTGAAGATCCGATTCATCAAATACATAAATACCGCAGGGGCATTAGTGAGCCCAAACGGCATCACTAAGAACTCGTAGTGACCGTATCTCGTTCTGAAAGCAGTTTTGGGTATATCCGAATCTCGAATTCGCAACTGATAATAGCTCGATCTCAAATCAATCTTTGAAAACACTGAGGCTCCCTTTAGTTGATCAAACAAATCATCAATACGCCGGTAACAGATATTTATTCTTTATTGTCACTTTATTCAGCTGACGATAGTCGATGCACAACCTCATGGTTCCGTCCTTCTTTTTCACAAACAATACTGGTGCACCCCAAGGTGAGAAACTCGGTCGAGCGAAACCTCTATCCGTCAACTCTTGCAACTGAGCTTTCAATTTCTTTAATTTCGTTGGTGCCATACGATACGGAGCTATCGAAATCGGTATAGTCCCAGGTACGAGCTCAATACCAAACTCTACCTCCCGAACAGGTGGTAAACTCGGTAATTCTTTGGGAAAAACATCCGGGTATTCACAAACCACTGGTACCGATTCAAGTTTCTTTTCTGACTCTTTATTATCAAGCACGTATGCAAGGTACGCTTCACACCCCTTTCTCACATATTTTTGAGCTAACATTGAGGATATTATTATTGGCAATCCATTCAAAACAGTAGACTCAACTCGGATTATCTCATTATTTGCACTCCTCAAATCAATAGTCTTACTTTTGCAATTCACAACTGCGTCATGTACGGTCAACCAATCCAAACCGAGAATAACATCAAATTCATCAAACGGTAAAAGCATCAAATCGGCCGGAAAGCAGGAACCTCTGATTACTAAGGGACATTTCTTACACACTTTGTCAACAAGTACATAACGACCCAAGGGATTCGACACTCTAATAACGAACTCAGTAGACCCAACAGGTAAAGTCTTACTGGATGCTAAAGTCTAACATCATAAGAATGAGTAGACCCAGGGTCAATCAAAGCAATCACATTAGTATCAAGAGAGTGAAAGTACCGGTAATAACATCAGGCGACCTCGCGTGCACGTATAGCATAGGCTCTAGCAGGAGCACGAGCCTCAGATCTGGTGGTAACATGTCTAGATCCTCTCGGACCGCCGCTAGCATTCCCCGCATTTTTAGATGGTCTACCTCGAGCAGTAGTAGCACCCGATTTCCCACTCTGGTTTACATGTTGTTCGGACAGTCTCGGGCAATCCTTGATAAAGTGGTCAGCTGATTCGCACTTATAACAGAGCAGTCATGAAATCTACAGCTCCCCGAATGCCATTTGCCACAATACTGGCACTCTGTTCTGTCTCGACGATCATTTCCAACACTGGCAACCGAAGTGACTCGTGTACTCACAGGGGTCGATCACGATCTCGTCTAGAAAAGCCCGAAGTGTCTTTAGATCGGCCTAATTATCTCTAAATTTCTTCGATGACTGTTGAAAGGGCTTCCCCGAAGATCTCTTACGAAACTCCTTTGCTCTCATATCAGCTTTTCTTTTCTCCTTACTGAGCTCTTCGGCTTTGCAAGCTCGTTCGACATGTACCACAAACTCTCTGATTTCTAAAATGCCAACATACAACTTTATATCATCGTTCAGTCCATCTTCGAAACGTTTACACATCACAGCTTCTGAAGAAATGCATTCTCGAGCGTACCGGCTAAGCCTTACAAACTTTCGTTCATAATCAGTAACCGACATGAAACCTTGTTTAAGTTCAAGAAATTCTTTTCGTTTTTGATCAATGAATCTCTGGCTGATATACTTTTTTCGAAAATCGGTTTGGAAAAACTCCCAAGTTACTTGCTCTCTGGGCACAACAGGAATCAACATATTCCACCAATAGTAGGCAAAATCATGTAGCAAGGAGATCGTACACTTTAGGCATTCATCGGGTCATTTAACCTTATCTGGTCATTTACCGGAGGTATCGTAGGTGCAGGGGTTGTATTAGTCGAAAATGGGGGTTGTGGAACAGCCGTATTAGTTCGAATGTATTGGTTGAACCAATCATTCATTACACTATGAAAAGCCTGTCTAGCTTCGTCATTCTGATTACTAGCAATAGGTTGAGAGTCCACCGGCGTTGTCCCTTGTGCGGGAGCAGGCGCTACACTCTCAAGATCATCAGCTACCGTTCGGTTGGGATCGGGATCCATTACTATAAACAAACACATTTTTAACTGTCAGAAGTCACCACACTATCAAATAGACACACAATGGCATGTATAGCTAGACCTGAACGTATTACGGTAGTCCTAGAATCGACTAAACCGTAGCTTTGATACCAATAAAATTGTAACGCCCCGCACCCGAGACCGTTGCCGGAGTCGAACACGAGGTGTTAACGGACTTAATTCATTCATTTACACAGTTTATTTTAAAATTTCCAGATAAGCTGGCTAACTGGGTCACTGTCACCTTAAAAATCATATCTCGAGTTCCAAAACTCGAAAACCGATTCCGTAAATTTTTCCTGAAACTAGACTCATATGTCCATCTACAAATATTTTCTAGAATTTTTGGTCGAGCCAATTAGTATAGTTTATTAGTTAAAGTCTCCCCTATTTCAGGGTTCGACTACTCTGACCTTCATGCATTACGACTTAGATATCTCTCTGTACAGAGCTTCAATACTTATGCCGTTTGTTTCTAATGAAACTAGACTCAAAAAGGAATCTATACATATAAAGCATGACTTCTAATTGTCTCTGGTTAATTTATGGTAAATTTTCAAAGTCAAAATAGGGATCCAGTAATCGCTCTGGCCCTATTTCACGAAAACTTAAACATCTCATAAAATACGGCTCATATGGTCATTTCGCTTCTCCCATATGAAAATAGACTCATAAAGATTCGATTACATAATTTATTCATTATTTAATTACATTTCTCCTATTTTTAGTGATTTTTTAAACTCACATCACTGCTGCTGTCAGCATCTATTTTAAGGCAGATTTTACCTATTTCATAGTTTCCATGATTCAACTAGCCATTTAACATACATAGCACCAAATATGATCGTGATTAACCATTCCAATGGCTAATCATTGCCAAGCATTTCCACACTTCTCAATAACCATATATATATACAAAATGATTATAATGCTATGCTCAAAATATATAAGCCATTTTCGCATGGCCAACCGAATATATACAATACCAAAAAGGTACTTAATTAACAACGAAGGTCAATCCTATACATGCCGTTATCAAAGTTCAACTAAAATAGTACCAAAAGGGCTTAGATAGTGTGGATGACTTCGACTTTGACAATCCCGAGTCCGATAGCTGATGAACAAAATCTATAAAACAGAGAATCAAAGAAACAGAATAAGCATTTAATGCTTAGTAAGTTTTGAGTAATGAAATTAGTTACGACTAAGGTATAACGTTCATATGGCTAAATGAATAATTTCATATATGCATATTCTCAAAATCATACTTACTCCACGCTTCAATCAATATATTCATACACAAGGTATCAAACCTAACTAAAGGCTGAAAATTCGTTAATCAATTGAGCGAATACTATTTAATTGGAATCGACTTTTCCGAAGCATATACGAAACATACCTTATCGTTTGGATTTTATGAGCATATTAATTGAAATTATTATAGCAAGGTCGCTCACTTCCAAACCCAAGTACCTTCAGGATTTAGCCGGATATAGCAACTCGCACAGTGCCTTCGGGTCTTAGCCCGGATATAGTCATTAGCACAAATGCCTTCGGGACTTAGCCCGGATATAGTCACTAGCACAAATGCCTTCGGGACTTAGCCCGGATATCATTCGAATAATCATGCACAAATATCAATAAATCATGACACATCCATATTTCATTTTCATTACTAAAGCTCAAACACAAGACACTTATCAAACCTTACCAATTTCGGCTCAATAGCCACATACAAAGAGCATGATTTTGATTGGCTTTATAACATGTTCTCTATACACATTCGGCTACCCGTCATAGGTATAAACTAATCACCTCAATATATAATTCAAGTAGAATCATTATATCATCGTTTATTTGTTATGCTTATATGTCATGACTTAATCAAATCATAAACTAAGTTTCATTACTCGAAGACTTACCTCGGATGTTGTCGAACGATTTCGACGGCTATTCGATCACTTTTTCCTTTCCCTTATCCAACTTTGATGCTCTAGACTCTTGAGCTAAATCAAACAATTTACTTCCCAAATTAAACATAGTCATACGACATCCATATACATTTTATACTAGCCGAAATGTACCATCAAGATATACTTTACTCAAATAATTTACCTTGGCCGAACATGTATAATGTTTTGTAGCTTAATAAATTTAACATACATTATGTATTTATAATATTTGTGCAGCCAATTATCCATGGTCACACACACACAATCAAAAATAAATACCAAATTTTCATATCCTTTATGCCCTAAGCCGAATACACTTGTCATGTTCACCTACATTTTTCAAGTACAACATTCTCATATTCGGCATTAGTATCAAGCATAATAGCCAATTCTTCCCACCTTGAATCTATGCATCTATTTAATCACAGTTTGTTCAAGCACTCATACAACAAGATACATCCAATTTAACAAGAAACAAAAACCTTATTTCTCCATAGCTACTATGGCCGAAAGTTCTAGGCATCTAAATACCGGAATTTTTAACATGGGTTGCCTAAAGAACTTGGTGATGAGTTCAAATTAATCTAACATTTCAAGCAACTTAACACATCCATATAACTAAAATTCTAAGTTTAAACACAATACAACATTTTAGCACCATGGCCGAATACTTCATGAAGTTGTTAAGACCCATCCTTTTTATTAAGCACTCAAACTCAATCATCTTCATGCCTCATCAACACAACATCAAACACCAACCAAGAAGACAACACCCATGGCCGAGTATCATCTCCATCAAATAGTAAAAGAATTTAAACCAACATCTAAAAATATGCATGAATTTCATGGAATAACATCAAACATACCTCTTCCTAAACATCAACCAACCGAACATGAAGCAAGAGAATCCTCTTCTTCTTCCTTCCTCAAGTCACGGCAATGGGGGAGCATGGATGAGACAACTTTGTTTTCATCACCCCTCCCTTTTCACTACTTTATTACTAACCTTTTATTTTATTATTTCTAACATAAAATATTAACACAAAATGTTTATAATATGCTTTAACCCATAGCATGGCCGGCCACTACCTAATGTTTTGGCTAATTTGACATGCTAGGACAAGCATTTTCTAACATGCATCAACAGGCCACTTTAACTTTTGCCTAGCACATTTCAAAATTTCTCACACAAGTCCTATTTAATAAAATTCACTTACAATTAACAAAATTCAAACATGAAATTTTCACACATGCATATATACATATAATAAGCATCAAATATGACGATTAATTATTTTTATGACTCGGTTTTGTGGTCTCGAAACCACTTTTCTACTAGGGTCACATTAGGGCTGTCACAATTAGCCATGACGTACATAGCACCAATAGGACCATGATTGGCCATTCCAATGGCTAATCATTACCAAACATTTCCACACCACTTAATAACCATATCATAAGACCATATATACAAAATGACCATAATGTTATACTCAAAATAAACAAGTCATTTTCGCATGGCTATACGAATATACATTACCAAAAGACACTTAATTAACATCAAGGGTCAGCCCTATACATGCCATTATCAAGTTCAACTGAAGAGTACCAAAAAGTGGCTTAGATAGTATGGATGACTTCGACTTTGACACTCCCGAGTCCGATAGTTGACGAACAAAATCTATAAAACAGAGAATTAAAACAGAGAATAAGCATTTCGATGCTTAGTAAGTTTTAAGTAATGAAATCATTTAAAAGAATGGCATAATAATATCAAGTTTGTTTGTTTCATCCCTTGGCCGAATAGAAACATAACCGAGATATCACTTTTATCATTAATATCACAAAGGTGAAACCAATTTATCCAGCTAAATCCAATCCAAAACCGAATGCGCTCATCTCAAATGTCCATGTCAATTTCATGCATATACACATACATTTCATAACTATGACATTGAACTCTCTAATTCGGAACTCATACATCATAATCAGATCATAAACGTTCGGATGATTTAAATAATGTGCTAAGCATTCCCATCAAATTTCAAAGTCATAATTGAAGTATATTCATATTCTCAACAAGAGTAAATTACTTACCTGGTTATCTTACAGTAAGTAGCACATGTGATTAAAATTATTCCAACATGTATTCTATGATTTCTCGTACGAACACTTATGGGTTTTCACCCTCAAATATTTTGCTGGCACAAACACCCTTCGGAATCAAGCCTGATTCTTAGCACTGGCTCAAAAGCCCTTCGAGACCAAGCTCGAATTAGACCACTGGCTCGAAGGCCCTTCGAAACTAAGTCCGGTTATGACACTGGCTCTAAAGCCCTTTGAAACTAAGTTCGGTTATTAGCACTGGCTCAAAAGCCCTTCGAGACCAAGCTCGGATTTAGACCCCGATTAGCATTCACACATATATGCATATGTATATATCATATCACATCTGGATATCATTCCTGATACTCGAATACAATTACAGCATGTTTACTAACCATACATCGTTCGATTCATTAATCCTAAACAAATAACATGATCCCGTTTCGTTAATCCACAAGATTTCCATAACCATTCGGCTACAAGTAAATACCTTACTTATTTATTTTATCATGTAATTCAAGTAGAACCGTCAGGTCACAAGTTAATTATTATGCTCATAGACAAATAATTGCCTTATTAAATCATAAGCTAAATTTCATTACTCAAAGACTTACCTCGGATGTTGTCGAACGATTTCAACGGCTATTCGATCACTTTTTCCTTTCCTTTATCAGATTTAGTTCCCCTTTTCTCTTGAGCTAATTATATTAGACATTAGAGTCATCACATGGGTACAAAACATAGCCGAAAAATTCTTTAGCATAAATACCTATAATAACATCCAAATCATTAATCATTTTAACACACGCATAACACATAAAGTTAACTAAAGCTACATTCACTTATAAGGTAGTATCCCTAATGAGCTCATACCATGACTATACCTAACCGAATTCAAGTAGGGAATTTAGTACAATCACACATTTTCACTAATGTATAATTCTAGCATGCTTTAATATCTTATATACCTCATTCGGCCCTAACCGCTCAACTTAGCTTATATATACAATTTCCATCTCGAAATTAAAGGTAGCAAACTACAATAGGTTACCATAATGCCCATCAATGACCGAATCACTCAATCACATCTATAACCGACTTTCTATCTTGTTCATATTAAGGTCATAATTCATTTTAAAAAAAAATAATCTCTAATCTTTCATACTTTCATAGCCAATATCAACTATTAATGCCGAATGCTTAAGCACAACTAAACTAAAAATTTACCCAACATCATTTTAATTTGCCATTTCCTACTCTTCAAATTATCAAATACAAGGTGATTTACATCTATATATATTAAACCAAACTTGCTAGCACACAAACTTCCTTAACCGAATGTTATAAACCCAAGCCACACATATTGTTCATCAAGGCCCTTCAATGACCACATTCGGCACCTCCTTAAGAACAAACGAATTTCAACCTTCAAGAAGAAAAAAAATATATGTACTAAGAGCTTCAAACTACTTGGCCGAATATCAAACCTCCAAACAACCGAAACTTAATCCATGGAATGAATAGAACTTGAACTAACCACCTTATTTATACATAAATTTCCAAGAATTTCAAAGTACTTACCTCTTCCTAATCATCATCCAAGCCGAACATGAAGCAAAAGAACTCCTTTCTTCTTCCTCCCTCAAGTTACGGCAAAATGGAGGAGCAAGGATGAAACAACTTTGGTTTCTCCTCCCACTCCCCTCATATTTTATTATTCTTAATTCATTAACTCATTTTATAATCTAAAAATGTTAATAGAAGAATACATATTATCATTAATAGCCCATACCATGGCCGGTCACTATCCATACTTTGGCTAATTTGACATGCAAGTACACTTTTTTTTACATCATGCACTATTAGCTCACTTTTACATTAGTCTAACACACTTCACAATTGTCTCACATAAGTCCCTAATAATAAATTTCACATATACTGACCAAATTAAAGTATGAAACTTCCACACATTCATATTCACATATAATAAGCATCGAATATGACTGTTAATTATTTTTTTTTATGACTCGGTTTCGTCGTCCCGAAACCACTTTCTGAATAGGGTCAATTTAGGGCTGTCACACATAGGGTGACAAGATTTTGCCAGATTAGGGTGAAACCTAATAAGAGGGTCTATAGATTGAGTTAATGCAACCCTAGAGTGTTAATTAGAGAAAAGTCTCAGTTATTCAATCTAGGGATTAGACATTATTAGTCTTGAATAGGGATAATAACATAACTTAGGGATCTCTATGGAACAAGTTAAATGAATAAATCGTCCGATTCGGAGCCAGAATAACAAGTACAGTCTAGGTGGCTTTTTCCTTAGGTATTGTCTTTATTCAATTGATTTTTCCAAAAGCAATTCCCCATTTCCATTCTCTGTGCGTTCTTAGTTTAGATAATTAGTAACTTAAAACAAAAACTTATTTATTCTTAGGCTAGATAATAAAAAGACAATCATTACTAGTACTTTTAGTTCCTTTGGGTTCGACAATCCGGTCTGGCTAAAACTATACTACTGTTCGATAGGTACACTTGCCTACATCGCAATAATAGTTAGTTCAAGAATGAGTAATTATAAATATTTAAAACCTATCATGAAATCACGCGATCAGTTGCTCAAATTTCCTTAACAATGACATAAAACAATCTTTCGGCTTAAAGACAAAATTTTGATCTCCAACATCTTCATGAATCAAATATTTTTTCTTTGAAAATTACATTACTCATGCTAAGCAAAGAGAAGTTATGCAAATGTATGTTCAAATAATCAAAACTGTCAAATTTCATCTGAACAGGCATGTTTTTACATAAAAATCTCCCACAAGAATTCAAAGAATTCACATAGCCATCATAATCAAACATATTAAGCATCTTATGTGAAAATTTTTTATATGTGAAAATTTTTTATCTTTTAAAACAATCAGATTTTGTAGATATTTAATTGGATAAAAAACTTCAACGGTTTTATCAACTTACGATTCAAAATTTCTTAATCCAACACAGTACATGTCACAAGAAAATGTTTTAAATTAATATCTGTGACAAAACGAGCAACATTATTCAATGAATAAAAACAAAATAAGTTATTGTAAAGAGTTTTGAGATAAAAGACATCGGCAAATTTATCAATGAAATTTAAAGAATATCGTTGTTTATCCTAAAAGATTCCTTACCTTGCTTACATTCCGACACTTGATCTTGTAGATTAATTTCATTTTCAATCTTACCTTTCTTGATCAATCAGAATCTTCTCTTATTTGAAATATAATGAAGTTTGAACTTGTCAGATGAATCTTTAGAGTCCTGAAAATAAGAGAAAACACAAGGCAAACTCGCATGTTGGTTAGTTAAAACATCTCTCACATTTTTTTGAACAAGTTCTTTATTTTCACTATCTTTTTTTCACTTACTTTCTCAACCTCGCTTTCCTTTTCCACAATGATATGCTCATCACCCACTCTTGTTTTTCTTTTTTCAATCTCGATTTATTTTTCAATCTTGATCTCTTTTCTCATATTCTCTTTTATTATTGGAATCTCACTCTCATTCTTTTTTTCAATTTTTTTATTTGATTTTTTTTCTTTTTATTTTCTCACACACTCTCTCTTTCTTTCCTTTTCAATTTCATCACTAGCTTTTAACATCATTTGATCTTCAACAAATTGTTTTGGAGTTAAAGATACTTTTGTAACAGATTTTCCTCGAAACATTAAAGAAAAATGGTTAAATTTCCATCTTACTTGGCTCAACGATCAAATTGCCAAGGTTAACCCAAAATAATATGGATATCTTGTATAGGAGCAATGTCACAGCAAACTTCATCATGGTACTTTCCAAAATGAATGGAACCAACACTTGTTTGGTTACCTTGTAAAAGGCTATTTTTGAGTTAAATTGGAACAGTGGTTTTGGAACCACAAATCCAAAGTTAAAATATTTATTTTATTAATTTAATAAGGTCTACAACATGATAGAATTATTTTGTGAAAGTTTCGTAAAGAAATTTTACTGTTTGAGTGCTCAATTCGGTAAAAAGGACTAAATCGCGTAAAATGTAAAGTGCATGTTCTATTAGTTAAAGGTGTCAAATAGCTTTGGTTGTTAATTATGGTGGCCTTAAATGGTAATTAGACCAATTTAAATGTTAGTGGACGTTTTTGGACATCATTTAAGTGATTTAAATGTTATAATTCAAGGTTAATTTTGGTATTTGATAAATAATGTTAATATTAATAAAACAACAAAAGCCACCATCTTTGTTCTTCAATTCATCTACCACAAAAAACTAAAAGAAAGAAGAAGCCATTGTTAGGTTCATTCGGCCAAGCTTTCCTGGTTGATTAAGGTATGGTTTTAGCTCGGTTTTTAATGATTTTTACGTTTTTGAGATCGTTGCTTCGTATTCTAGCTAGCTCGTACCTTAGATTTTGAAATTTCTAAAGATTTAACATGTTGCCATTTTTGAATGCTTGAGTAATTTGATGGTTGATGATGTGACAGCCCAAAGTTGACCCTAGTCGGGAAGTGGTTTCGGGACCGCTAAACCGAGTCACCGAAATGTTTGAATGTGATACTTATTGTGTAGAATATGTAATTATGAATGTGTGAAAATTTCAAGCTTCAATTGGGTTGATTTCATGTGAATTTAGTCAATAGGACTTATGTGAGAAAATTCTAAAATGTGATAGGTCAATGTGTGAGGACCTACTAGTGCATGTGGACAAAGGGGGGGACTTGCATGTCAAATTTCCCCCCCTAATGAGTAGTGGCCGGCCATGACAAGGAAGGATGGGCAAAACATGTCATGAAACATGTTTTGTTAGTGGAAGAATAAAATAAGGAGTATGGGTAATAAAGAAATGGAAAACAAAAGAAAAAAAAATGTGTGTGTGGTGTTTGTTCCCCCCATTGCCGTGAGCTCAAGAGAAGAAAGGAGAAAAGTTTGTGTTCATCCTTTCTCACCTCCATTTTAGCCTAAATTAGAAAGAAAAACAAAGAAAAAAATTTCTCATCCTTTGGTTCATCCTTGGCCAAAAATTTTAAGGAGGAAAGAAGAAGAAAGGTGAAGAGATTCGGCCATGCATGTAGCTAGGCCAAGGTATGTTTAATGATGTTCCATGAGATGCATGCATGTTTTAGTTGTTAGCTTGAGTTCTACCTAGCCCATGGTCTAAATCTTGCTATGTGATGGAAATGGCACTTGACCATGGATGCATCATTCTTGGTTGGTGTTTGATGTTGTGGTGATGAGGCATGAGGATAAGTTAAGATTCGGCCTAGGTGGAGGTTGTGTTAATGCCATTGCATGCAAAATATTAAGCTTGTTAATGATGCATGTGATGATGGCTTGATGATTCTTGAACCTCCTTTTTAGCATTTTTGTGTGAGCACATATGTGCATTGGTTGCTAAAGGGAGAAGAATCGGCTAGCAAGATGTGTGCTAAGGCCGAATGTAACTTTGCATGTTGATGAGCAATGCATGTGTTAAATCGATGAAAAGGGGGAGGATGCTTTACTAGTGTGTATATGTGTGTATTAAGTGTTGAAATCGACCCCAAAAATGGACATGCATATTCGGCCAAGGGGAAAGAAATTAGCTAATATGTTGTGTTGATGCATGATTTTTGCATGTATGAGACTTTAATGTCTAATGTATAAATATGGGCTAAGTGCCTTGTGTTCATCTTTTGATGCCTAAAATGATGAAATCAATTTATTTGTTTGATTAAGCTCAAGAGCAAAGGGGAAATAAAACCGATAAAGGGAAGGAAAAAGTGGTTGAATAGCTAGCGGAATCGTTCGACAACACCCGAGGTAAGTTCTTGAGTAAGAGATCTTAAATTTCGATGTGATTAAATCATGCTCTATGTGTGGCTATTGAGCCGAATGTGCAAGGACAATATGTGCCTTGTGTTTGAGTTTCGTAAACGAAAATGAAATATGAATGTGCTATGAATTATTGTTAGATGTGCATGATTAATTGAATGCTGTCCGGGCTAAGTCCCGAAGGCTTTGTGCTAAGTGAATATATCCGGATTAAGATCCGAAGGCCTTTGTGCGAGATACTAAATCCGGGTTAAGTCCCGAAGGCATTCGTGCGAGTTATTAAATCCGGGTTAAGTCCCGAAGGCATTCGTGCGAGTTATTAAATCCGGGTTAAGTCCCGAAGGCATTCGTGCGAGTTGTTAAATCCGGGTTAAGTCCCGAAGGCATTCGTGCGAGTTGTTAAATCCGGGTTATGTCCCGAAGGCATTGTGTGAGTTACTAAAACCGGGCTATGTCCCGAAGGCATTTGAACGAGGAGCTATATCCGGTTAAATCCCGAAGGTACGTGATTTGGTAATGAATGAGCTTGCTGTAAAATTCCAGCGAATACTCGAAAAACATCCCAATATGGGGATATGTTACGTATGTGTTGAATTTAATCGAGCCCTTACAATAAATGTTCGCTCAGTTGATAAACGAGCTACCGGCCTTCGGCCAAGTTAGTTTATTGTGTATGTACATAAGGGTTATTAATGTTGTGAAGCAAGTTTGATATCGGTAAATTGCGTATTATGAAATATTCCGTTTAGCTAAATGTGTGCTATTCTTTGTGCATGCTGGAATTCCTTGCTCAAACTTACTAAGCATAAATTGCTTACTCGTTACATTGCTCCTCTGTTTTATAGATTTTTGGTTCTCCAGCTATCGGACTCGGGATCTTGAAGTCGAAGTCGCCCACACTATCAAAGGCTCTTTTGGGTACTATTTTGGTTGAATTTTGATATGGCATGTATAGGACTACCCATTGTTGTCTTTCGAGTACTTTATGAAATGTATAAGTGTACAGCCATGCGAAAATGGCTTGTAGAAGTGGAGTATGGCATTAGACCATTCGTATTTATGAATGTATAGATGGTTTCATGATGTAACTATGTTGGAATGGAAGTGTTGAGCAAATGATCAGCCACTAGAATGGCTAAGTATGATCATATGTGGGCTTATGTATGACAAGGCCCTAGTTGGTCCATGAAACCCCAAATTAGGTAAGGTTCACTTTGAAAACAGAAGCTGATAGCAGCAGTGGTGTGGATTGGAAAAATCACAAGAATTCGTAGGAGTGGAATTAAATAGTGAATAAATTATGTAATCGAACCTTGATGAATCTACTTTCATATGGAAGTAACGAAACAATTATAGGAACAGTACAGAAAGAGATATTCGGGTTCTTGTGTAACAGGGCCAGAACAGTTTCTGGATTCACTGTTCCGCCTTTGGAAATTCACTATAAATTGACCAGAGATAATTAGGGGTCATACCATATATGTATGGATTCCTCTCTGAGTCTAGTTTCCATAGAAACAAACGGCATCAGTATTGAAGCTCTGTGCAGAGAGATATCCCAGTCGTAATGGGAAAAGGTCAGTGTAGTCGACCCCTGTAACATGGGAGACTTTGACTAATAAACTGTACTAATTGGCCCGACCAAAAATTCTAGAAAAAAATCCATAGGTGGGGACATGAGTCTAGTTTCAGGGAAAAATTACAAAACTGATTTTTGAGTTGTGAAACTCAAGATATGATTTTTGAAGCGACTAGTACTCAGACTGGGCAGTGTCTGGAAAAATTTTTCAAAGTTTGTTAACATCTCGTGTCCGACTCCGGTGTCGGTCTCGGGTTCGGGGTGTTACATTTTATTGGTATCAGAGCTACGGTTTAGTCGATTCTAGGACTACCGTAATGTTTTGGGTCTAGCTATACATGCCATTTTATGTGATTACTTGATAGTGTGGTGATTTCCGACAATTGTAAATGTGTTTATTTATAGTAATGGATCCCGATCGTGACCGAGAGGTAGCTGATGATCTTGAGAGTGTAGCGCCTGCTCCCGTACAAGGGACAGTGCCGGCAAACTCTCAACCTAATGCTAGTAATCAGAATGATGAAGCTAGACAAGCATTCTATAGCGTGATGAATGATTGGTTTAACCAATACATTCGAACTAATATGGCTGTTCCACAACCTCCATTCCCGAACAAATACTACCCCCGCACCTACAATACCGCCGGTAACGGACCAAATAAGGTCACATAAGCCCCAGTTGACAGAATCCGAAAACATGGGGCTACTGAATTTAAGGCTATGGATAGCG
Source organism: Gossypium hirsutum (assembly GCF_007990345.1). Lineage (NCBI taxonomy): Eukaryota > Viridiplantae > Streptophyta > Magnoliopsida > Malvales > Malvaceae > Gossypium > Gossypium hirsutum. Next base: position 2,313 of record NW_024403238.1, on the reverse strand, counting down.
ATGATGCCGAGCAAGCTGAATTTTGGCTGGACAACACTATCCGGGTACTCGATGAGCTATCTTGTACACCCGATGAATGCCTAAAGTGTGCTATCTCCTTGCTACGTGATTCTGCCTACTATTGGTGGAGTACTCTGACTTCTATTGTGCCCCGAGAGCAAGTAACTTGGGAGTTTTTCCAAACTGAGTTTCGGAAAAAGTATATCAGTCAGAGATTTGTTGATCAAAAACGGAAGGAATTTCTTGAGCTTAAGCAAGACTCCATGTCGGTTACTGATTACGAGCGAAAATTTGTTAGACTTAGCAAATACGCTCGGGAATGTGTTTCGTCCGAAGCTGTTATGTGTAAACGCTTCGAGGATGGGCTGAATGAAGATATAAAAATGTTCGTTGGCGTTCTTGAAATACAAGAGTTCGTGGTACTTGTTGAACGAGCTTGTAAAGCCGAAGAGCTTAGAAAAGAAAAGCAAAGAGTTGATGAGGGAACTGGAGAGTTTCGTAAAACATCCTCGGGAAGGTCTCTTCAACAGACATCGAAGAGATTTCGAGATGATGCAGGCCAGTTTAGAGGCACTTCGGGCCTTTTTGGACGAGATCGTGATCGACCCCCTGTGGGTACACGAGGCACTTCGGTCGCCAGTGTTGGGAATGAACGTCGAGACAGGACGAAATGCCGATATTGCGGTAAATGGCATTCGGGGAGTTGTAGATTTCCTGACCGCTCCTGTTACAAATGCGGATCAGTGGACCACTTCATTAAAGATTGCCCGAGGTTGTCGGGACAGAATGCAAATCAGAGTGGGAGACCGGGTGCTACCACTGCTCGAGGTAGACCATCTGGAAATATGGGCAATGCTGGTGGTGGTCAGAGAGGATCTAGAGATGATATAACCAGATCCGAAGCCCGTGCGCCTGCTAGAGCTTATGCTATACGTGCCCGCGAGGATGCTTCTTCGCCTGATGTTATTACCGGTACATTCACCCTCTTTGATACTAATGTAATTGCTTTGATTGACCCCGGTTCTACCCATTCTTACATATGTGAAACCTTAGCATCCAGTAAGACTTTATCTATTGAGTCTACTGAGTTTGTAATTCGGGTGTCAAATCCCTTGGGTCGTTACGTGCTTGTCGACAAAGTGTGTAAGAAATGTCCCCTGGAAAATTCGAGGTTCCTATTTTCCAGCGGACTTGACGCTTTTGCCGTTTGATGAATTTGATGTTATCCTTGGGTTGGATTGGTTGACTGCGCATGATGCGATTGTGAATTGCAAGAGCAAGACTATTGATTTGAGGTGCGCAAATAACGAAGTAGTCCGAATTGAGTCTGAGGACTTGGAGGGGATGCCAGCTGTAATATCAGCAATGTTGGCACAGAAATATGTAAGAAAAGGGTGCGAAGCATACCTTGCATATGTGCTTGATGACAAAGAATTAGAAAAGAAACCCGAATCTGTGCCGGTGGTTTGTGAATACCCGGATGTTTTTCCGGAAGAATTACCGGGTTTACCACATGTTCGGGAGGTAGAGTTTGGTTTTGAGCTTGTACCTGGGACTACGCCGATTTCGATAGCTCCGTATCGTATGGCACCAACCGAGTTAAAGGAGTTGAAAGCTCAGTTGCAAGAACTGACGGAGAGAGGTTTCGCTCGACCAAGTTTCTCACCTTGGGGTGCACCAGTATTGTTCGTGAAAAAGAAGGACGGAACCATGAGGTTGTGCATTGACTATCGTCAGCTGAATAAAGTGACGATAAAGAACAAATATCCGTTGCCGCGCATCGATGATTTGTTCGACCAACTGAAGGGAGCCTCAGTGTTCTCAAAATAGATTTGAGATCGGGCTATTATCAGTTGCGAATTCGAGATCCAGATATTCCCAAAACTGCCTTCAGAACGAGATATGGTCACTACGAATTCTTAGTGATGCCGTTTGGGCTCACTAATGCCCCTGCGGTATTTATGGATTTGATGAATCGGATCTTCAGACCGTATTCGGATCAGTTCGTAGTTGTGTTCATTGATGACATTTTGGTCTATTCAAGAGATGAGACCGAACATGCTGAGCATCTGAGGCTAGTGCTGCAAATTTTGCGGGATAAGCAGTTATATGCTAAGTTCAGTAAGTGTGAGTTCTGGTTAAGAGAGGTTAGCTTCTTGGGTCATGTGGTATCCGCGTCGGGTATTCGAGTTGACCCGAACAAAATTTCAGCCATACTTGACTGGAAACCTCCGAGAAATATTACTGAAGTTCGGAGCTTTTGGGGCTCGCCGGTTATTACCGACGATTTGTGAAAGGTTCTCGATAAGCCAC
>NW_024403237.1:0-19453 GCF_007990345.1 Gossypium hirsutum | reverse complement strand
AAATTAATGGTTTGTAATTTTGAGTTTTTTAGCCCCAGAAATAAATAATTTAGCTACTAGTACTCTGCTAGACAGCTTATTTTGAAGCTGTTTATAATTGTAATAGTGAAAGTATGTGTGCTTGTGATGGTAATGTTCCGGGAACATATTGTGACTTTTTTAAATGTATGATAATGTATTGTTTATTAATATTTACATATTTACTTACTAAGCTATAATGCTTACTCCCTTCCTTTTCTTTTTCCTATAGTGTCGCAGATGTTAGCTCAAGTTGGAGGTCGCCGGAGGTTAAATCACACTATCAAGCTATTGATCGATATATAAAGGTTTTAAAGTATTTTTAAGTCTTTGGCATGTATGGGGACTCGTTTAATTATTATTAAGTTACTAAGAGTTGGCCTAAAATACTGACCTATGTTATCTGAAGGTCTCTATTGTACAAAGTCATTTAATGTAGATAGTCTTGAATATGTTTGAAAAGTTTAAAATTGATGAAATTTTATGTCTCGGTTTTAAATGATTACAAGTATTCAAGTCCAGTAATACCTCGTACCCTATTCCGACTTTGGATACGAGTAAGGGGTGTTACACCTACCCTAACCATTACATCTTTGATGTGATTCGGCTCGGGGAGTTGGATTCAAATTCACGTAGTGCCTGATCATCTTTGAGAAGAGTTGTTTACAAGAATGGTGTAATTTTTGGAATTGGCTTAGTAGGCTTGATGATAGCAAGATGGGGTTCAAGGCTAATAGGATGATAGGTTCGGCTAGGGAGAGCAAGGATAGATGATATGTGGATGGTTCGGTTTGGGATAACAAGAGAAATAAAAAGGAGAATGGAGATGGAAAAAATGAACTTAAACGTCAGAAGCGATTCAACACTAAGGAGTGTCACCCCGGTTCCTATATTGTTTAAGGTGAAGGATGAAATAGCTGGATAGGAGAACGCCACACCAATATGGTGATAAGTTCTAAAACAAGCTTGATAGATGCCACTAGCACAACTAGATAAGTCTTCGAAACTTGTACGAGATATGAGAGGAAGTAACCTCACAGAAACAAAGTTTCATTAATCAAATTGTCAAAAGTCCTTTTACAAAAAAAATTAACAGACTATTTATATAGCCTAATATGTGATAGCCGAATGGACAAAGATGTCTAGCTTAAGAACTAAGTAATTTGGTAATGAATGTGCTAGAATAATCTAAAAAATATTCATTAATAGGCTAGGTCTAAATTCGGCTGAATGTAATTCCAATAGGCAGCTTCATGTATTTGGAAATTGATTTGGATGATGATGAATGTATGGCAGCTCAATGGCTTGTCTAAATTCAGCCATGGAATGAATGGGGCATTTAAGAAGTTTCTTTTGGCTGAATAAACACCTAGGGAAGGCAATTGGGCAGCAAACAATTCATGTAACAAGTTATGGATGCATTCTCCCATACGTTGTAACTTGTTGTCCATGCATCTAAATCATTCTTGAATTAATCTTGGAAATTAATTATGTAGCTACTCCTTGGCTGAATAGGTGTTTAGGGAAACCAACAATCAGCACAAAATGCATGTAACAAGTCATGCATAAATCCTTCTAAGCCTTGAACCTGGTCGTACATGAATCCTCCCAAGCATTGAACCAAGCCGTTCATGCATCTAGCTTTAAATGCTCTTCCACATTCGGCTGCACCTACAAAATTCATGAACACAATAATTCAAATGTATATTCAGCTGAACATATTTAAAATAGCAACTAGACAACTTAAATAACAAACTAACTAATTTGGACACAATTAATTAAAGACTAGCTAACATATTAAATTCGGCAAGCTCAAATGAGTGAAAACAATTTAATGAGCTGACTTGAGCTAGGATATTCGGTCATGAGCTGTAATAAACTAAATAAAAATAAACAAACATTAAATTTATTTAAATGATTTAAAATATGAGCTGAAAGAAACTGAATTTAGCTCAAACGAGCTGAAATAAGCTCAAGTGAGCTGATTGGAGCTAAGTTGAGCTCGGGTAGCTAGAGAGGAGCTGAATTCAGCTTGCCTAAGGGTACATGGATTCTTTTCGGAGCTGGTCTGAGCTTCCTCATTGACATGTGATACGAGCTCGATTCGGATGATGTGATGAGTCGTATTATGTTCCCGATCGAATTTAGGTAGTGTTGATTTAGTTCAAAATTCAATAAGATGAGTTATATTGGTTTTAAATGAATTAGGAAGCAAAATGGGAATAAATGGTTTCCAATGAAACAAGAACGAACCCTTATTAACAAATAAGGACCCGGGCTTAAAGGTTTCAAAGAAAATGAAAGAAATGGTAGATAAAACCGAGACCCTCTATTTAGCAAAATAGGAACCTTCGGTATAGTTGGAACGCCACACCTTATGGTGATAAGTTTGAAACAAAGTCAGATTGACGCCACTCGTAAAGATAAGTCAATTGAGCTTTGAAGAATAAAGAGAGTGAATTGCCTCACTAAAATGATATTTCATTCAGAGATTTGTCAAAAAGTCCTTTTACAAGAAAAATAGAAACTATTTATAGACTTTCAACTAGTAGCCGAATAGACAAGTTCAAGACTTAATTTCTAAGCAAACATTGAACTAAAATTCAGCTTAACTTCATGAATATGGGGCCATGTAGATTCGGCTGAATTGTGACCAACTATGAAGCTTCCACCTTAAGCAAATGGATCTTGGAGATGCATGTAACAGCTACATTCAGCTAATGGGTTTAAATGAGCATTCAAGAGGCAACTCTTGCTGAAAAATTACCAATAATAAAGAGAGTACTTGAGTAGCTATATCAGGTGTGAATGGACGGTTTTGAAGAGCCATAAAGTGTGAACACCTTGAACCGAATGGCCAAAAGATTTCTAGCAATGTGAAGGAAATAAATGGCAGCTTTGGATAATGAACAATCATCTCTTTTGGCCGAATGGACACATAGAAAACTTAAAAATCAGCACACCAATTTTAATGCATTCCATGCATGTATCGTTAGGTGCATGAACCCAATATGCATGCATCTTTACATCCATTGAATCTTCATGCATGAATCTGTCCAATTCACCTTCAAATTCGGCTGCACCAAAAAAAACACACATGAACTTAATTAATTTCAAGCAAATTCAGCTGAACTAAATTAAAGTATAATGTGAACATCCTAAATAACATTAAGACAACTTAAATATTAACAAATCATAACACATAAATTTGGCTGGACAAATTTAAAACATGTAATAATTTAGACAAACTAAATGACATCAAGACATCTTTAATTTAACTAAATCAAGACATATTAAACACTTAAATTAATTAAGACATATTTAAAAGCTATAATGAAACTTATTTAAATGTTTATTTAAATGGTCTAAATTCCAGCATCAAATTAATTAGCTAGAACGAAATTCAGCTTCAAAGAAGTTAAATATGTTCAGCTCGTTTTTAAACTCCTTGCTATCATTTTCCTCAACCCTTTCCACCATTGCTAAAATAGCATCTTTGAATCGTTTAGCTCTAGCTCGCGTTATTGGACCAATGGGCAACTTGATGGCTTCTTGTTCATTCTCCATTTGGTTCGTAGGCAAGCTCACATCATTCCCCTCCTCTTCAGAACGATTTGTCCTCAAATCGGAATCTGCATCAAACGGAGACAAATCAGAAACGTTAAAAGTCGCGCTAACATTATATTCACCAGGCAAGTCCAATTTATAGGAGTTATCGTTGATTCGCTCAAGGAATTGAAACGGTCCATCCCCTCTCGGAAGAAGTTTGGATCGCCTTTGCATAGGAAATCTCTCCTTGCGCATATGAAACCAAACCCAATCTCCTGGTTCAAACACAACTCGCTTACGACCTTTGTTAGCATGTTGCTCATAGTTCTTGGTCTTGGCCTCAATATTGTCTCGAACTCGTTGGTGCAATTGTTTGACGAAATCAGCTTTGCGCTTCCCATCTACATGAACAAGTTGATTAGAAGGCAATGGCAATAAATCAAGTGGAGTTAATGGATTGAAACCATAGACAATTTCAAAAGGAGAAAATTTGGTAGCTGAATGAACAGCTCGATTATACGCAAACTCCACATGTGGTAAGCATTCTTCCCAAGCCTTTAAATTCTTCCGAATAATAGCTCGAAGCAATGTAGACAGAATCCAGTTGACCACTTCGGTTTGGCCGTCCGTTTGCGGATGGCAAGTGGTTGAAAACAGCAACTTCGTTCCAAGTCGCCCCCATAGTGTCCTCCAAAAATGGCTAAGGAATTTTGCGTCTCGGTCGGACACGATCGTTCTAGGCATGCCATGCAACCTGACCACCTCTTTGAAAAATAAGTTAGCAATATTAACGGCGTCATCAGTTTTATGACATGCTATAAAATGGGCCATTTTTGAGAACCTATCTACAACCACAAATATTGAATCTCGACCATTCTTACTCCTAGGTAAACCTAGCACAAAGTCCATGGAGATATCAGACCAAGGGGTTTCGGGAATAGGTAATGGTTTATACAAACCGTGGGGCTTAATTCGTGACTTAGCCCGTTTGCACGCAATGCATCTATTACAAAATCGTTCGACATCTCGTCGCATCTTGGGCCAAAAGAAATGTTCGTGCAATGTAGCTAATGTCTTAGCAACACCAAAGTGCCCCATTAATCCTCCGCTATGGGCTTCTTCGATCAACACTTCTCGTACGGAACCTTGGGGTATACAAAGCTTTCTTTCTCGGAATAAGTACCCATCATGTCGATAGTACTTCTCATAGGCTCCCTTGGCACATAATCTAAAGAATTCACCAAAGTCAGCATCGTTGACATATAAATCTTTAAGAAATACAAACCCCATTAACTTAGCATCCAAAATATTTAGCAACGCATACCTTCGAGATAGTGCATCAGCCACTACGTTTTCCTTACCTTTCTTATATTTAATAACGTAGGGAAAAGATTCGAGAAATTCTCCCCACTTAGCGTGTCGCTTATTCAACTTGTGTTGCCCCTTTAAATACTTCAAGGACTCATGATCGGTGTGTATGACGAATTCCTTGGGCCAAAGATAGTGTTGCCACGTTTCTAAGGCTCGGATCAACGAATAGAGCTCCTTGTCATATGTTGGATAGTTTAAGATAGCACCATTCAGTTTCTCGCTAAAATAGGCAATAGGACGACCATCTTGCATCAAAACAGCTCCAATGCCTAAACCTGATGCATCACATTCTAACTCGAAAGTTTTATCAAAGTTAGGCAAAGCTAATAACGGTGCATGAGTTAAACAATCTTTAATTTTCAAAAAGGTTTTTTCTTGTTCCTCTCCCCAAATGAAGTTGGAATTCTTACGAATAACCCCAGTTAAAGGTGCGGCTAAGGTGCTGAAATTTGGCACGAATCGACGGTAAAAACTTGCTAGTCCATGGAAACTTCGAACTTGGGAGACATTCGTCGGACGGGGCCATTCTTGGATCGCCTTGATCTTCTCTTGATCGACTTCAAGACCCTCCGAGCTGACAACAAAACCTAAAAACACAACCTTGTTAGTGCAGAAATCACATTTCTTCAAATTAGCATACAAGGTTTCTTTTCTCAATACTTCCAAAACAGATTTTAAATGTAAAATATGTTCATCCAAATTTTTACTATAGATCAATATATCGTCGAAGTATACTACGCAAAATCTACCAATAAAAGGTCTTAAAACGTGATTCATAAGCCTCATGAATGTGCTTGGGGCGTTCGTTAAGCCAAATGGCATAACGAGCCATTCGTAAAGCCCATGCTTCGTTTTGAACGCAGTCTTCCACTCATCTCCCTCACGCATCCGTATTTGGTGATAACCGCTCTTAAGGTCGATTTTTGAAAATAAACTCGCGCCACTTAGCTTGTCAAGCATATCATCCAATCGTGGTATAGGATGACGATACTTGATAGTTATTTTGTTTATAGCACGGCAGTCCACGCACATCCTCCACGTTCCATCCTTCTTCGAAACTAGTAAAACAGGCACGGCGCATGGACTAAGGCTTTCACGCACATAGCCCTTTTCAAGGAGTTCATTTACTTGCTTTTGTAATTCTTTCGTCTCTTCAGGATTGCTCCGGTAAGCAGGTCAGTTTGGAATTGCGGCTCTTGGCACAAGATCGATTTGGTGTTCAATTCCACGAATAGGTGGTAACCCACTCGGGATTTCTTCCGGGAATACGTCTTGAAATTCCTGCAACACAGACAAAATAGAAGAAGGCAATTTGTCATCAAATTCGTTAGTGCCAAGCAAGCTCTTCTTGTACAAAAGAACCAACAATGGTTGTTTCAATAGCATCGATTTTCGAACTTCCCTCTCTTTTACAAACAAATTCTTTTTTTCAATCTCATCACTCATTTCTTTTTCTTTTGAATCACTCTCTCTTTTTTATCACTCTTTTTGTTTTTCTTCTTTTCTTCACTCTTTTCATTTTTTTGCTCTCTCTCGATTTCTTTTGATTTTTCAATCGAACTCCTCATTTTGAGTTGATCTTCGTACACTTGTTTCGGTGATAACTGAGCTAGAGTCACCATTCCTCCCATATGTTTGAAAGAGAATCGATTTGTGTAACCATCATGAATTGCTTGCTTGTCGAATTGCCACAGACGTCCCAAAAGAAGATGCCCCGCATGCATCGGTACAACGTCGCACATCACTTCATCTTGATATTTTCCGATTGTGAATGAAATGAGCACTTGTTTTGTTACCTTTAATTCTCCACCATCGTTAAGCCATTGGAGTTTATACGGATGGGGATGTTTGGTGGTGGCCAATCCGAGTTTCTCCACCATCAACGTACTAGCCACATTTGTACAACTTCCCCCATTGATTATCACGCAACAAATCTTACCTTGCACTTGACATCGCGTATGGAAGATGTTTTCGCGTTGTTGATCATTTTCAGCACCTTGCAAAGTGAGACTTCTTTTCACAACCAAGATTTCTCCATTCTCGGCTTGTTCGATGTCTTCCTCTTCTTCGAGTTGTTCAACAGCCTCGTTCTCTTGTTCACTTTCAGATTCAATTTCTCCATCATCTCGAACAAACATCGCATTTCGGTTCGGGCATTGGCTTGCGATGTGGCCCCTTCCAAGACATTTGAAGCATTTGATGTCTCGGGATCTATTTGGTTGGGCATCCATCTTTCCTTTACTCGATTCGGCAATCGGTTTGTTGAATTTGGTAGCTCCACTTACTTCTTTATTTCTACTCGGCAAGTCTCGTTTGTTGGACCCTTGCCCCCACTTAGTCGTAGAAGAAGTATTAGGGAAAGAACGGAACGTACCTTTTCTCTTTAATTGTTTTTCAACCTTTATGGCCATATGGACCATATCAATGACCTCGACATAATGGTGTAGCTCCACAATATTAGCAATATCTCGGTTAAGGCCGGTGAGAAATCGAGCCATGGTGGCTTCTCGATCTTCCTCCATATCGGCGCGGATCATGGCCACTTCCATTTCCTTGTAGTAATCCTCCATGCTTCGTTGGCCTTGAGTTAAGCTTTGGAGCTTTTGATACAACTCCCGGTGATAGTAAGCAGGAATGAATCGCTTTCTCATTATGGCTTTCATTTCTGCCCATGTAGACACGGGACGTTTGCCATTGCGTCTTCGGCTCATCGTGAGTTGATCCCACCATATTATGGCGTATTCGGAGAATTCTATAGCAGCTAACTTTACCTTCTTGCTTTCCGAGTAATTGTGGCACTCGAAAACTAACTCCACCTTCTTCTCCCATTCAAGATAGGCCTCGGGATCCGACCTTCCTTGAAAAGCAGGAATCGCCATTTTAATGTTTTTAAATCATCATCGGTCCTCTCTCGATCTCTTGGTCCCCGTGCTCGTTGGCCTTGTCGCCTTGTAGTTTGTCGCGAAGCTCGATCACTTTCAACGTCACTTGCTTCATATAGATCATTTGCATGTTGCCATGGACGTTCTCGCTCTCTTCTAGGAATAGGAGGGGTGTTCGCACGTTGGCTTCGTTCCTCCATTTGTTCCATTCGTTCATAAAGGGAATCAAATTGAGGTTGGAACAGACGAGAAATTTCTCGCACGATTGCTTGAACTTGTAGATCGGGCACTCCGCCTCCGGGAACGTTTCTCCTTGGTTGAAGATTAACTCCTCCACCAGCGGCATTCGAGGCTCCTCCACTTGTTGCTCATCGTTCCGGGCTCCTTGACATGATGATTAAAATTAAGAAAATATCCTCACCAAAAAAAAAACCTCACAATTCACTCACAAGAAAAAAATTCACTCCTCTCGTGTTTCACTCTATTTTCGGCTTTTATCTTGATGTACTCTCTTGCCTTTTACCTCTCAAATCCAACTCTCGATATTCTAAAAAGCTATTTAGATTTATCCACACTTGTGGGTCGGCTTCAAGGGGTTTTGCAAGGGAAAGTCGTATGGTTTAGGGTAGGCTCGAAAGAAAGAAAGGCTTAAGATGTGGCGTATAAAATGGATTCACTAATTGAAATTTTTTTTAATAGCGTGAAAATTCACTAAAATGGGTATAAAGGAGTGTAGAATGTGATTTTAGAAAAAATTTTGTTGAAGTGTCTCCAGACTTCTTTTTTTTTTTTTACGGATCTTTCACGTTCTTTTCGTCCGCACCTAGACCGTATGCAATTTTTTTCAAATTTTTTTTTTCAATTTTTTTTTGATTTTTTTTATTTTTTTTGAATCTACAATTTACGTACCTAATTTAACCAGCTCTGATACCAACTGATACGAGCTCGATTCGGATGATGTGATGAGTCGTATTATGTTCCCGATCGAATTTAGGTAGTATCGATTTAGTTCAAAATTCAATAAGATGAGTTATATTGGTTTTAAATGAATTAGGAAGCAAAATGGGAATAAATGGTTTCCAATGAAACAAGAACGAACCCTTATTAACAAATAAGGACCCGGGCTTAAAGGTTTCAAAGAAAATGAAAGAAATGGTAGATAAAACCGAGACCCTCTATTTAGCAAAATAGGAACCTTCGGTATAGTTGGAACGCCACACCTTATGGTGATAAGTTTGAAACAAAGTCAGATTGACGCCACTCGTAAAGATAAGTCAATTGAGCTTTGAAGAATAAAGAGAGTGAATTGCCTCACTAAAATGATATTTCATTCAGAGATTTGTCAAAAAGTCCTTTTACAAGAAAAATAGAAACTATTTATAGACTTTCAACTAGTAGCCGAATAGACAAGTTCAAGACTTAATTTCTAAGCAAACATTGAACTAAAATTCAGCTTAACTTCATGAATATGGGGCAATGTAGATTCGGCTGAATTGTGACCAACTATGAAGCTTCCACCTTAAGCAAATGGATCTTGGAGATGCATGTAACAGCTACATTCAGCTAATGGGTTTAAATGAGCATTCAAGAGGCAACTCTTGCTGAAAAATTACCAATAATAAAGAGAGTACTTGAGTAGCTATATCAGGTGTGAATGGACGGTTTTGAAGAGCCATAAAGTGTGAACACCTTGAACCGAATGGCCAAAAGATTTCTAGCAATGTGAAGGAAATAAATGGCAGCTTTGGATAATGAACAATCATCTCTTTTGGCCGAATGGACACATAGAAAACTTAAAAATCAGCACACCAATTTTAATGCATTCCATGCATGTATCGTTAGGTGCATGAACCCAATATGCATGCATCTTTACATCCATTGAATCTTCATGCATGAATCTGTCCAATTCACCTTCAAATTCGGCTGCACCAAAAAAACACACATGAACTTAATTAATTTCAAGCAAATTCAGCTGAACTAAATTAAAGTATAATGTGAACATCCTAAATAACATTGAGACAACTTAAATATTAACAAATCATAACACATAAATTCGGCTGGACAAATTTAAAACATGTAATAATTTAGACAAACTAAATGACATCAAGACATCTTTAATTTAACTAAATCAAGACATATTAAACACTTAAATTAATTAAGACATATTTAAAAGCTATAATGAAACTTATTTAAATGTTTATTTAAATGGTCTAAATTCCAGCATCAAATTAATTAGCTAGAACGAAATTCAGCTTCAAAGAAGTTGAATATGTTCAGCTCGTTTTTAAACTCCTTGCTATCATTTTCCTCAACCCTTTCCACCATTGCTAAAATAGCATCTTTGAATCGTTTAGCTCTAGCTCGCGTTATTGGACCAATGGGCAGCTTGATGGCTTCTTGTTCGTTCTCCATTTGGTTCGTAGGCAAGCTCACATCAACATGGATATTAAGTTCACCCCAAATTCGAGCCAATAAAGCTGAAACAGCTTCTTGAAGTCGTGTAGCTCGCGCTCGGGTCATTGGGTCATTTGAAATCAATAGGTTCTTGGTTCGAAGCTGTTGAATCCCCGGGCATGCTTACATCATTCCCCTTCTTCAAAGTGACTTGTCCTCAAGTCGAACTCTACACCAAAAGGGGACAAATTTTAAACGTTAAACCTAGCACTTATGTTGTATTCACCCAATAAATCAAGTTTATACGAATTCTCATTGATGTGTTCAAGGACTTGGAAAGGTCCATCGCCTCGAGATAGTAACTTGGACCTCCGTTGGGCTGGGAATTGCTTCTTGCGCATATGGACCCAAACCTAATCACCTAGTTTGAACAAAACTCTCTTTCGTCCCTTATTTGCTCGTTGCACATAGGACTCGATCCTCGCCTCTATATTAGCTTGCACCCTTTGATGTAGTCTCTTCATGTAATCTGCCTTTTTCCAAGCATCAGAGTGAATCAATTGGCTATTAGGTAAAGGAATTAAATCTAAAGGAGTTATTAGATTAAACCCATAGACCACTTCAAAGGGTGAATGTTTGGTTGCTGTATGGACAAATCTATTATAGGCAAATTCAATATAGGGCACACAATCTTCCCATGATTTTAGATTCTTTCGAATGATAGCTCATAATGGTGTGGAAAGAACTCAGTTGACCACTTCGGTTTGTCTATCCGGTTGAGGATGACAGGTTGTTGAGAACAATAATTTAGTTTCGAGTTTACCCCATAGAGACCTCCAAAAGTGGCTAAGAAATTTTGCATCTCGATCTGACACGATGGTCCGTGAAATTCCATGTAAACAAATGATGTCCCTAAAGAAAAGGTTAGAAACATGAACGATATTGTCAGTTTTAGTACAAGCAATAAAATGTGACATTTTAGAAAACTGATCTACAACTACAAAAATGGAATCCTTTCCCGTCTTTGTTCTAGGCAATCCATGGATATATCTGTCCAAGGAGTTTCAGGTATAGGTAGAGGCATGTAGAGGCCATTAGAGGTGATACGATCCGCCTCGGGGTGAGTCGAGTCGTAAGTGAGTTTGCCCGATCGTCTACGAAGGAGTAGCGTTCGATTTGTTCAAAAGGATGTTTTAACGTAAATAATGGAAAAAGCTATGTAAAAGGATTCAAAGATGGGTTTATGGATATGAAGTTTATGTAGATGGATTTATGGATATAAAGTTTTTGTAGGTTTGGTTATAATGAAACGAAAAAATGGAATGGAATGGAAATGAAAATGATCTCAAAAACAAACACGAACCAATATTAGAAAATATTGACCCAAATGTTTATAAGTTTTCAAGGTGGTCGGATGGAGAATATGAGAACCTCGACCCACTACTTAGCAAAGTAGGAACCTTGGCATGTTTGAACGCCACACTACGAGTAGTGATAAGTTCGGTTTTCAACAAAGAAAATGAATGACACAACTAGTACACTAGGTAGCCAACAAATCTTTGAACGAAAACAGAGAAAAGTTTGCCTCACAAATTTGGCAGAATATCATTAACAAAAATATTCCAAAAAGTAGTCCCCTTCAAAAGGCTGGTTACATGAATTTATTGTGTCAAAAGGAAAGCTAGCTGAAAGGTCACTTTTAATGAAGCTAATAATGAGGCCTAATGAAAAGTCACAACTATAGAAATTCTATTCCAAGTAACTCCAGCCTTCAATATGATTTACTTCTTCAATTAAGTTGCTTTCAAAGTCTTTTGAAGTCTCCATGAGCAACCGAAAAGACACCAGCTTCTTTGATGGAGAATTGAATGCATGTAGTGATTACTCATGAAGCAAACGGTTATGGAAGATGAAACAAAGTTGCTGCCTAATTTAAAGAAGAATAATGCTCTCCTTTAATTGATAGAAACAACTTCTTAATGATATTTGAAGCCTCTTTGTAACAACCCTCTCTTTTGTAACTGAAATCTCTTGAAAAGTCACCTTATTGAATGCATAACAGCCTTTAATAATAATAGATTGGAGCTAAAAAGTCACCTGCAATTAACACATGTAACCGTCACATTTATTCATTTATTAAGCTTAAAACAAATTAACAACTAACTTAAATAAATGAACTAACACTTATGCATCATTTATTCCAACAACTAGTTTAATTAAGAGAAGCATTATTAAATGAACTTAAATTCATTAATCAATAAATTATCCTAGAAACTAGATTATTTAAAGAAGCAACTATTAAATAAAGTTCAACAAAAACACTTATTAATTAAACTAACATGAGTTGAATAAATGTCCAGCAACTCATTTATTAAACTAAGATGCTTAAATGCATGGTTTAAAATGCAAACTAAATGAACAAATGAGTTACTTAATGCAAGACTAATTTAATGAAGCTGACTTAAACTAACATCGGAGTCACATAATGTATGACTTTATTAAATGCAGAACACATAATGCATGTCATAATTAAAATATGGATTTAATAAATAAGACATAATTAAAGACAAAAGTAACTAAGATAAATCAAGTCTTTATTCCAACAACATAAATGAATTTAAAGGTCTCATTTTGCATTTGGGCCCCTCGAGTTTAGGCCGATCTCGATGTCGTCGAGATGTACCGAAACATGATGCGACCGGGATCGCATCATACCCCTTCTTGAAGATGATTTGTCCTCAAATCGGGCCATTTTCTCAAAAAAAATTTCTCAGGATAAAAAATCAGCCCTCCTCTATAAGAGGGTACCACCTCACATTGTCACTTACAAAAGAATAAAATAAGTTAGTGATACAATGAAGGTTAAACCAGGAGGAACTTTCTGAAATTTTATTCACAGCTTGACACAAGTAAATATAATCATCATCATAAAGACAAGGAGTAATAAAATGATGAATCAAGAATGAACAATTACTTTTCGAAGTCTTGGTGCATACTTGAGCACTTGATCGATTGCCGAATTCAAAATAATTGACAAGTTTTACCTTTGCAAGTTGGATATCCAAATTTGGTAAAGCATGCATATAAATAAAACACTCATACATCACAAGTTTTATGTGCACAGCCTTGTTTAAACATGTGGTTTTTCCATAGATCAAAGAATGCACATCAACGACACAAGCTTTGTTAGTAATGTTCTCATCATTTTCAAACCATCCATTACTAATAAAAAAAAAGTAAACCTCATCAAGGTACGAATGCGTTTCAGAAACCAAAACATCAACAATGTTTCCATCAACATTCAAAGGGGGTGGTTGAATCTTAAAAGATTCAGAAAACTTACCTTGTTTTCCCATATGAATGAATGAATGTGGATCGGTTTGAGCAGTACCTTTTTCAATCAACGTAAACCTCCTCTCTTCGGAAAGATAGTAAAGTCGTTGCTCTTTACTTGAACTAACCTGAAATGTAGGAGAAATACAAGAACAACTCGCGTTTCTCAAAGTATCACCTTCACGAAAAGTAAAGGGGTTAGTGACACTGTAGATGTTCAACTTTAAGGGACATGCTGAATCAATGCCAGGATCAAAAATATGAGTTGGCCTTACCTTTTAAAATGACACAAGAAATTTATGGATAGCCAAATAAAATGATCAAGGAACGATTTTATATTGTATTAATAATTTTTAAATTTCGCTCCCTTAGTCAAAAGCCAAGCATCAATCAAACAAAAATTGGTTGCACAAAATTTGGAATGCTTGAATTTTTCACATATCGAACCAAAATAGCAAATTCTAGGTTTAAACACATAAGTTTGTTCACTTGCTAGAAAATGCAACAAAGGTTTCATGCGTGTCATGATTTCAAACATGCTGATCCAAAAGAATTTGTGCATATACAAAAACAAATAATCCAAACTCCTTACATTCATCAGGACAGATGGGCATAAATTTAAAGATTTTGCACAAGGCAGTAGTTGATTCACATAATCACCACAATCAAACAACTTAAATGTCTTTCGTGAAGAATCGTTACCATGTAAGATGATATAATGTGCTTGCCGATTTAATCGGACGTCATCAACAAGTTTTACACCACAAAACAACTCAAGAGAACACTGCCTCATACTTCCTCTTAGAATGGACTTATCAACCACAAACAAAGAATAAGGATTAATTAAATCAAAATAAGGGGACCTTTTATAAATTAAGCCATCAAAAATGTTACCGACAACTTTCCAACCTGTTTGCCGTGGCTCGATTTCTAAAGATTCCTTATCTTTGAATACTTGCGGTTGGATTTTATCTTCAACCTTTCCTTTTCTGATCATACAAAAGCATCTCTCATCAGGAAAGTATTGAAGTTGAAGTTCGTCACACGGATTGTTAGGAACCTGAAAAGAACAGGTAAGATGAGAAGACTTCACAGATTGGTTAGTGGAGACAACACTCTCTTTTTCTTGCCCTCTATCAACTTTTTCTTTCATTTCTTTTTCTTCAAGAACAATTGTTTCTTCCTTGATTTCTTTTTGCTCACTCTCTTTTTCAACTTTACTTTCTTGCACACACTCTTTTTCTTTTTCGCTTCTCTCGATTTCTTTTAGAATCCACTCATTTTCTCTCATGATCATCTTTTGCCTCTCTTTTCTTTCACTCTCTTTTGTTCTTTTTCTTTTCAACGGCTTTTTCAATGACTTTCTCGATCTCTTTCAAGAATCTCTCATTCTCTCTCTTACTCGCCTCTTGCCTCTCTTTCATTTCTTTTTCTCTCATTTTTTTCTTTACAACTTGAAGATAATAGAAGTGAATCAGCATGATAAGTATTTTGTTCGAAAGATGTGAAATCATTTAGATAGAGTTCACGATCAATTCTTCGAGAATGAGTCTTCGTGGATGCATACGAAGAGTTACTTGGGCTCCCTCGTTCGTTATCTCGAAAGACCTTAGACTCGAAGCTTTCTTTCTTTCTACTCGAATTTCTTGTCGAATAGGTATCACGATAGAAATCTCTTCTCGAGTAGTCATCAGATGTGTGTCTCTGTGATGTTCTTGACTCCTTTTTCTGACTTGGAACAATTTGCTTTCGTTGAACTCTTGCTCGATGGTCTAGCTTTTCTTGGACAGGCTTGATTTTCGATCAAGCATGCACTCCATCTCTTTCAACAAATATTGAAATTCAAAGGCTGAAAACTCTCTCGAGAAATAGAAATGAATACCTTACCACAAACCTCACTAGTCACTCACAATAAAATTTGAATGGCACTCACACTCGTGTTTGCATCAAGATCGGCTTTTTCAACACTCTAATGCTCTCACAACACTCGTGCCTTTTACCTTTCTTTACCTTTCTCGTGATTTCGTAAGCAGATTCGCCAAGGCTTAACCTTAGTCTAGGTGGTCGGTTTCAAATGGGTAACAAAGGATGATGTGATTTAAAACTGGGTAGGCTTACAAGAAAGAAATTAATTCGGGTATAGTGTGGCGAAAAGGTCAAGGATGGAAATGGATGAGAGGGTAAAAGTTTCAGGATTGAAAAATGGAGAAGGAGTAAAACTATGTTCAAATTTTTAGATTTTGTTTTTTTTCAAAAAAATTTTTTTGAATTTTTTTTTCGATTTTTTTTGAAACTTACTTGATGAGTCACAGACTATCCTGGAGTAATTTTGAATGCTCGTACTCCTCGTTTTGTAGCTCTGATACCAAATGATACGATCCGCCTCGGGGTGAGTCGAGTCGTATGTGAGTTTGCCTGATCGTCTACGAAGGAGTAGCGTTCGATTTGTCCAAAAGGATGTTTTTACGTAAATAATGGCAAAAGCTATGTAAAAGGATTCAAAGATGGGTTTATGGATATGAAGTTTATGTAGATGGATTTATGGATATAAAGTTTTTGTAGGTTTGGTTATAATGAAACGAAAAAATGGAATGGAATGGAAATGAAAATGATCTCAAAAACAAACACGAACCAATATTAGAAAATATTGACCCAAATGTTTATAAGTTTTCAAGGTGGTCAGATGGAGAATATGAGAACCTCGACCCACTACTTAGCAAAGTAGGAACCTTGGCATGTTTGAACGCCACACTACGAGTAGTGATAAGTTCGGTTTCAACAAAGAAAATGGATGACACAACTAGTACACTAGGTAGCCAACAAATCTTGAACGAAAACAGAGAAAAGTTGCCTCACAAATTTGGCAGAATATCATTAACAAAAAATTCCAAAAAGTAGTCCCTTCAAAAGGCTGGTTACATGAATTTATAGTGTCAAAAGGAAAGCTAGCTGAAAGGTCACTTTAATGAAGCTAATAATGAGGCCTAATGAAAAGTCACAACTATAGAAATTCTATTCCAAGTAACTCCAGCCTTCAATGTGATTACTTCTTCAATTAAGTTGCTTTCAAAGTCTTTTGAAGTCTCCATGAGCAACCGAAAAGACACCAGCTTCTTTGATGGAGAATTGAATGCATGTAGTGATTACTCATGAAGCAAACGGTTATGGAAGATGAAACAAAGTTGATGCCTAATTTAAAGAAGAATAATGCTCTCCTTTAATTGATAGAAACAACTTCTTAATGATATTTGAAGCCTCTTTGTAACAACCCTCTATTTTGTAACTGAAATCTCTTGAAAAGTCACCTTATTGAATGCATAACAGCCTTTAATAATAATAGATGGGAGCTAAAAAGTCACCTGCAATTAACACATGTAACCGTCACATTTATTCATTTATTAAGCTTAAAACAAATTAACAACTAACTTAAATAAATGAACTAACACTTATGCATAATTTATTCCAACAACTAGTTTAATTGAGAGAAGCATTATTAAATGAACTTAAATTCATGCATCAATAAATTATCCTAGAAACTAGATATTTAAAGAAGCAACTATTAAATAAAGTTCAACAAAAACACTTATTAATTAAACTAAGATGAGTTGAATAAATGTCAGTAACTCATTTATTAAACTAAGATGCTTAAATGCATGGTTTAAAATGCAAACTAAATGAACAAATGAGTTACTTAATGCAAGACTTAATTTAATGAACTGACTTAAACTAACATCGGAGTCACATAATGTATGACTTTATTAAATGCAGAACACATAATGCAGTCATAATTAAAATATGTATTAATAAATAAGACATAATAAAGACAAAATAACTAAGATAAATCAAGTCTTATCCAACAACATAAATGAATTAAAGGTCTCATTTGCATTTGGCCCCTCGAGTTTAGGCCAATTCGATGTCGTGAGATGTACCGAAACATGATCGACCGGGATCGCATCAAGAGGCGATGTGGTTGAATCTTGGATTTTGCTTGTTACACGCCAAGCATCGCTCGCAAACTCGTTCCACATCACACCTCATTTTAGGCCAATAAAAGTGTTGTTAAGTGTTGCTAGTGTTTTACTAACTCCGAAATGTCCCATGAGACCTCTACTATGTGCTTCATGCACAAGTAATTCTCAGACAGAACTTTGTGGAACACATAGCTTGCCCTCCTTGAATAAGAACCCATCAAATCTATAAAATTTCTCAAAGGAAACATTCTCACAAGCAGAATAGAGCTCACCAAAATCAGCATCGTCAGCATACAAGTCTTTAAGAAAGAAAAACCAAGCAATTTCGATTCAAGGGTAGATAAGGCATCAGCTACCACATTATCTTTACCTTTCTTATACTTAATTACGTAGGGAAATGATTCAAGCTACTCGACCCATTTAGCATGCCGCTTGTTCAACTTGTGTTGGTCTTTGATATGTTTCAGGGCTTCATGGTCAGAATGGATCACAAATTCTTTTGGCCACAAATAGTGTTGCCACATCTTAAAAGCCCGAACTAGTGTACATCTCCTTATCATAGACCGGATAGTTGAGTGGGGCTCTGTTAAGCTTCTTACTAAAAATAGGCAATGGGTCATCCGTCTTGGTTAAAATAGCACCTATTCCCACACTTGATGCATCACACCGACTTCAAGATTTTGAAAATTTGGCAAGCAATAAGGTGCGTTAGAAGATAGTTTTAATCTCAAAAAGATCTTTCTTACTCATCTTCCTAACAAAATGCAGAGTTTTTTTTAATCACACTTGTAATGGCGGCTAAAGTGCTAAAATGGCACAAAACGTCGATAGAACTTGCCACCATGGAGGTTCAAAACATGGTTGAGCCTCATAAAAGTACTAGGAGCATTGGTTAAGCCAAACGGCATGACCACACCAACAAACCGTGGTCGTTTGAAGGCAGTTTACACTCGTCGTCCTCTCGCATATGAACTTTTAAGTTGATTTTCAAGAACAATTTGGCTCCACTTAGTTCATCTAACATGTCGTCTAACCGAGGGATCGGATGTTGATATTTGATGGTGGTTTTATTTACGGCCCGACAATCGACACACATCGCCATGTACCATCTTTTTTGGTACCAATAGAATGGAATGGCACAGGGGCTAAGGCTTTCTCGAATATAGCCCTTTTCGATCAATTCATTGACTTGCCTTTGTAGCTCTTTGGTTTCTTTCAAATTTGTTCTATAGGCAGGACGATTTGGATTACAGTGATACGATCCGCCTCGGGGTGAGTCGAGTCATATGTGAGTTTGCCCGATCATCTACGAAGAAGTATCATTCGATTTGTTCAAAAGGATGTTTTTAAGTAAATAATGGCGGAAGCTATGTAAAAGGGTTCAAAGATGGGTTTATGGATATGAAGTTTATGTAGATGGGTTATGGATACGAAGTTTTTTTAGGTTCGGTTATAGAAAAAAATAAAAATAAAAGATAGAGATAAATATAGTAATTGGATGACAAAAAACGGATGTGAAGTGGAATGATGGTTTGATTATAATGAAACGAAAAATGGAACGGAATGGAATGAAAATGATCTCAAAAACAAACACGAACCAATATTAGAAAATATTGACCCAAATGTTTATAAGTTTCAAGGTGTTCGGATGAAGATATGAGAACCTCAACCCGCTACTTAGCGAAGTAGGAACCTTAGTATGTTTGAACACCACACTACGAGTAGTGATAAGTTCGGTTTTCGACAAAGAAAGTGGATGACACAACTAGATCACTAGGTAGCTAATGAATCCTTGAACAAAAATAGAGAAAGTTTGCCTCACAAATTTGGCAGCATAAAATTAACAAAATGTCCAAAAAGTTCTGATGTGAGTGCGTCCAGCGAACCTCTTCGAACAAGTCTCCCTAGTCGAGCCGTGACATGTTGAAGCTG
>NW_024403236.1:0-19508 GCF_007990345.1 Gossypium hirsutum | reverse complement strand
CTTCCATATGAACTTACCCTAGAAAATGTCACTAGAAAGTTTTAGGGACTAATCATCACAGATTGGTATATAATGATCCGATAATCTCAGGTCGAGCTGTCGGGAATCTACAATTTGCTGGATCTCAAACCATCGATTAAATCTCTAATCATAATTCCCATTTTTTCCTTTTTTATAACCATAATCCCTTTCTATTCTAATCTAAACCATTTGTTAAATTCATACAGGTTCTTTTACCAATTTCTTATTTTCACTCTTTAATTTTAGCAATTCTTATTTTGAATAACATTCTCTATACATTTTAAATTGCATATCTTACATGTATCCACACTACCATCCAATCCATTCAATTCTGAATCTCTCATATTATCAGTACTTTATTTTACATTTGATCATTTTATATAAAGCCATTAAATCTACAATATATATATTTAATATAATAAAAACAATTAAAATAAAGAATGCAGTACTTCCATATGAACTTACCTAGAAAATGTCAACTAGAAAGTTTTAGGGACTAATCATCACAGATGCTAGATAATGATCCGATAATGCTCATCGAGCTGTCGGGAATCCACAATTTGTGCTGGATCTCAACCATCGATTAAATCTCCAATCATAATTCCCATTTTTCCTTTTTATAACCATAATCACTTTCCATTCTTATCTAAACCATTTGTTAAATTCATACAGGTTCTTTTACCAATTTCTTATCATGTTACTCTTTATTGTATACACAAATAGTATTTCAATAACAATTCTCTATACATTTAAATTTCAAATCATCATACACATGCTATCAACAACATACCATTCCCATCCATTCAATGTCATCAATCTCTTCATATTTATCTAGTATTTTTATTTTACATTTATCATTTTATATAAAAAGCATTAAACTACATTATATATATATATATACAAAAACAATTAAAAAATACGAAAATGCAGTAATTCCATATGAACTTTCCTAAAATTGCTAACTAGAAGTTTCAGACTAATCATCACTGATTGCTATATAATGATCGAACTGCTCAGCTGTCGGATCACAATTGTGCTGATCTCAACATAATATTCTATCCGATTCTTTTTCCTTTTTATACATAACCACTTTCCATTCTTATCTAAACCATTTGTTAAATTCATACAGGTTTTTACCAATTTTTTTCATTTCAAACTCTTTAATTGTATACACACATTAGTTATTTTGAATAACAATTCTCTATACATTTAATTTGCAACATCATCATATACATGCTATCCAACAACATCCATTTCACATCCATTCATGTCATGAATCTCTTCATATTTATCAAGTATTTCTTCTTTTACGATTCATCCATTTTATATAAAAAGCATTAATCTACATTATATATATTTAATATATATCCAAACACACAATTAAAATAAAAGAAATGAGTAACTTCTATATGAACTTACCTAGAAACAGGTAACTAGAAGATTCAGGACTAATCATCACTGATTGCTATATAATGATCCGATACTGCTCATCGAGCTGTCGGAATCCATAATTTGTGCTGGATCTCAACCATCGATAAATCTCTAATCACGATTCCCATTTTTTCCTTTTTATAACCATAATCACTTTCCATTCTTATCTAAACCATTTGTTAAATTCATACAGGTTCTTTTACCAATTTCGTATATTTCAAACTCTTTATTGTATACACACATTATTATTTTCAATAACAATTCTCTATACATTTTAAATTTGCAACATCATCATATACATGCTATCCAACAACATATCATTCTCACATCCATTCAATGTCATGAATCTCTTCATATTTATCAAGTATTTCTTATTTTCTGATTTGATCCATTTTATATAAAAAGCCATTAAATCTACAACATATATATTAATATATATACGAAAACACATTTAAATATAATAAAAATGCAGTAACTTCCATATGAACTTACCTAGAAAATGGCAACTAGAACGTTTGACGGACTAATCATCACAGATTGTTATATAATGATCTGAAACTACTCAGTCGAGCTGTCGGAATCCACAATTTGTGTTGATCTCAAACATCGAATAAATCTCTAATCACATTCTCATTTTTCCTTTTTATAACCATAATCACTTTCCATTCTTATCTAAACCATTTGTTAATTCATACAGGTTCTTTTACCAATTTCTTATCATTTGAAACTCTTTAATTGTAACACAATTAGTTATTTTCAATAACAATTCTCTATACATTTTAATTTGCAACATCATCATATACATGCTATCCAACAGCATACATTCCACATCCATTCAATGTCATGAATCTCTTCATATTTATCAAGTATTCTTATTTTATGATTTGATCCATTTATATAAAAAGCCATTAAATCTACAATATATATATTTAATATTATACAAAAACACAATTAAAATATAATACGAAAATGCAGTAACTTCCATATGAACTTACCTAGAAATGTCAACTAGAAAGTTTTAGGACTAATCATCACTGATTGCTATATAATGATCCGATAATGCTCTGTCGAGCTGTCGGCAATCCACAATTTGTGCTGGATCTCAACCATCGATAAATTCCTAATCATAATTCCCATTTTTCCTTTTTATAACCATAATCACTTTCCATTCTTATCTAAACCATTTGTTAAATCCATACAGGTTCTTTTACCAATTTCTTATCATTTGAAACTCTTTAATCTATAACACATTAGTTATTTTGAATAACAATTCCTATATATTAAATTTGCAACATCATCATATACATGCTATCCAACAATATACCATTCCCACATCCATTCAATGTCATGAATCTCTTCATATTTATCAAGTACTTCTTATTTTATGATTTGATCCATTTTATATCAAAAGCCATTAAATCTACAATAATATATATTTAATATGTATACAAAAAGACAATTAAAATATAATATGAAAATGTAGTAACTTCCATATGAACTTACCTAGAAAATGTCAACTAGAAAGTTTAGGGACTAATCATCACAGATTGGTATATAATGATCCGATAATGCTCAGTCGACTGTCGGGAATCTACAATTTGTGCTGGATCTCAACCATCGATTAAATCTCTAATCATAATTCCCATTTTTCCTTTTTATAACCATAATCACTTTCTATTCTTATCTAACCATTTGTTAATTCATACAGGTTCTTTTACCAATTTCTTATCATTTCAAACTCTTTAATTTTAGACACATATTCGTTATTTTGAATAACAATTCTCTATACATTTTAAATTTGCAACATCATCATATACATGCTATCCAACAACATACCATTCCCACATCCATTCAATGTCATGAATCTCTTCATATTTATCAAGTACTTCTTATTTTACGATTTGATCCATTTTATATAAAAAGCCATTAAATCTACAATAATATATATTTAATATATATACAAAAAGACAATTAAAATATAATACGAAAATGCAGTAACTTCCATATGAACTTACCTAGAAAATGTCAACTAGAAAGTTTTAGGGACTAATCATCACAGATTGCTAGATAATGATCCGATAATGCTCATCGAGCTGTCGGGAATCCACAATTTGTGCTGGATCTCAACCATCGATTAAATCTCCAATCATAATTCCCATTTTTCCTTTTTATAACCATAATCACTTTCCATTCTTATCTAAACCATTTGTTAAATTCATACAGGTTCTTTTACCAATTTCTTATCATGTTAAACTCTTTAATTGTATACACAAATTAGTTATTTTCAATAACAATTCTCTATACATTTTAAATTTGCAACATCATCATACACATGCTATCCAACAACATACCATTCCCACATCCATTCAATGTCATCAATCTCTTCATATTTATCTAGTATTTCTTATTTTACGATTTCATCCATTTTATATAAAAAGCCATTAAATCTACAATTATATATATTATATATATATACAAAAACACAATTAAAATATAATACGAAAATGCAGTAACTTCCATATGAACTTTCCTAGAAATTGCTAACTAGAAAGTTTCAGGGACTAATCATCACTGATTGCTATATAATGATCCGATACTGCTCAGTCGAGCTGTCGGGAATCCACAATTTGTGCTGGATCTCAACCATTAAATAAATCTCTAATCACGATTCTCATTTTTCCTTTTTATAACAATAACCACTTTCCATTCTTATCTAAACCATTTGTTAAATTCATACAGGTTCTTTTACCAATTTTTTTTCATTTCAAACTCTTTAATTGTATACACACATTAGTTATTTTGAATAACAATTCTCTATACATTTTAAATTTGCAACATCATCATATACATGCTATCCAACAACATACCATTCTCACATCCATTCAATGTCATGAATCTCTTCATATTTATCAAGTATTTCTTCTTTTACGATTTCATCCATTTTATATAAAAAGCCATTAAATCTACAATTATATATATTTAATATATATCCAAACACACAATTAAAATATAACAAGAAAATGAAGTAACTTCTATATGAACTTACCTAGAAACAGGTAACTAGAAAGATTCAGGGACTAATCATCACTGATTGCTATATAATGATCCGATACTGCTCACTCGAGCTGTCGAGAATCCATAATTTGTGCTGGATCTCAACCATCGAATAAATCTCTAATCACGATTCCCATTTTTCCTTTTTATAACCATAATCACTTTCCATTCTTATCTAAACCATTTGTTAAATTCATACAGGTTCTTTTACCAATTTCGTATAATTTCAAACTCTTTAATTGTATACACACATTAGTTATTTTCAATAACAATTCTCTATACATTTTAAATTTGCAACATCATCATATACATGCTATCCAACAACATATCATTCTCACATCCATTCAATGTCATGAATCTCTTCATATTTATCAAGTATTTCTTATTTTCTGATTTGATCCATTTTATATAAAAAGCCATTAAATCTACAACAATATATATTAAATATATATACGAAAACACATTTAAAATATAATAAAAAATGCAGTAACTTCCATATGAACTTACCTAGAAAATGGCAACTAGAACGTTTGACGGACTAATCATCACAGATTGTTATATAATGATCTGAAACTACTCAGTCGAGCTGTCGGGAATCCACAATTTGTGTTTGATCTCAACCATCGAATAAATCTCTAATCACAATTCTCATTTTTCCTTTTTATAACCATAATCACTTTCCATTCTTATCTAAACCATTTGTTAAATTCATACAGGTTCTTTTACCAATTTCTTATCATTTGAAACTCTTTAATTGTAAACACAAATTAGTTATTTTCAATAACAATTCTCTATACATTTTAAATTTGCAACATTATCATATACATGCTATCCAACAGCATACCATTCCCACATCCATTCAATGTCATGAATCTCTTCATATTTATCAAGTACTTCTTATTTTATGATTTGATCCATTTTATATAAAAAGCCATTAAATCTACAATAATATATATTTAATATGTATACAAAAACACAATTAAAATATAATACGAAAATGCAGTAACTTCCATATGAACTTACCTAGAAAATGTCAACTAGAAAGTTTTAGGGACTAATCATCACTGATTGCTATATAATGATCCGATAATGCTCAGTCGAGCTGTCGGCAATCCACAATTTGTGCTGGATCTCAACCATCGATTAAATTCCCAATCATAATTCCCATTTTTCCTTTTTATAACCATAATCACTTTCCATTCTTATCTAAACCATTTGTTAAATCCATACAGGTTCTTTTACCAATTTCTTATCATTTGAAACTCTTTAATCCTATACACACATTAGTTATTTTGAATAACAATTCACTATATAGTTAAAATTTGCAACATCATCATATACATGCTATCCAACAATATACCATTCCCACATCCATTCAATGTCATGAATCTCTTCATATTTATCAAGTACTTCTTATTTTATGATTTGATCCATTTTATATCAAAAGCCATTAAATCTACAATAATATATATTTAATATGTATACAAAAAGACAATTAAAATATAATATGAAAATGCAGTAACTTCCATATGAACTTACCTAGAAAACAGAAACTAGAAAGTTTTAGGGACTAATCATCACAGATTGGTATATAATGATCTAATAATGCTCAGTCGAGCTGTTGGGAATCCACAATTTGTGCTGGATCTCAACCATTAAATAAGTCTCTAATCATGATTCTCATTTTTCCTTTTTATAACAATAACCAGTTCCATTCTTATCTAAACCATTTGTTAAATTCATACAGGTTCTTTTACCAATTTTTTATCATTTCAAACTCTTTAATTGTATACACACATTAGTTATTTTCAATAACAATTCTCTATACATTTTAAATTTGCAACATCATCATATACATGCTATCCAACAACATACCATTCTCACATCCATTCAATGTCATGAATCTCTTCATATTTATCAAGTATTTCTTCTTTTACGATTTCATCCATTTTATTTAAAAAGCCATTAAATCTACAATTATATATATTTAATATATATACAAAAACACAATTAAAATATAATACGAAAATGCAGTAACTTCCATATGAACTTACCTAGAAAATGTCAACTAGAAAGTTTTAGGGACTAATCATCACAGATTGCTAGATAATGATCCGATAATGCTCAATCGAGCTGTCGGGAATCCACAATTTGTGCTGGATCTCAACCATCGATTAAATCTCCAATCATAATTCCCATTTTTCCTTTTTATAACCATAATCACTTTCCATTCTTATCTAAACCATTTGTTAAATTCATACAGGTTCTTTTACCAATTTCTTATCATGTTAAACTCTTTAATTGTATACACAAATTAGTTATTTTAAATAACAATTCTCTATACATTTTAAATTTGCAACATCATCATACACATGCTATCCAACAACATACCATTCCCACATCCATTCAATGTCATCAATCTCTTCATATTTATCTAGTATTTCTTATTTTACGATTTCATCCATTTTATATAAAAAGCCATTAAATCTACAATTATATATATTAAATATATTTACAAAACACAATTAAAATATAATACGAAAATGCAGTAACTTCCATATGAACTTTCCTAGAAATTGCTAACTAGAAAGTTTCAGGGACTAATCATCACTGATTGCTATATAATGATCCGATACTGCTCAGTCGAGCTGTCGGGAATCCACAATTTGTGCTGGATCTCAACCATTAAATAAATCTCTAATCACGATTCTCATTTTTCCTTTTTATAACAATAACCACTTTCCATTCTTATCTAAACCATTTGTTAAATTCATACAGGTTCTTTTACCAATTTTTTTTCATTTCAAACTCTTTAATTGTATACACACATTAGTTATTTTGAATAACAATTCTCTATACATTTTAAATTTGCAACATCATCATATACATGCTATCCAACAACATACCATTCTCACATCCATTCAATGTCATGAATCTCTTCATATTTATCAAGTATTTCTTCTTTTACGATTTCATCCATTTTATATAAAATGCCATTAAATCTACAATTATATATATTTAATATATATCCAAACACACAATTAAAATATAACAAGAAAATGAAGTAACTTCTATATGAACTTACCTAGAAACAGGTAACTAGAAAGATTCAGGGACTAATCATCACTGATTGCTATATAATGATCCGATACTGCTCACTCGAGCTGTCAAGAATCCATAATTTGTGCTGGATCTCAACCATCGAATAAATCTCTAATCACGATTCCCATTTTTTCCTTTTTATAACCATAATCACTTACCATTCTTATCTAAACCATTTGTTAAATTCATACAGGTTCTTTTACCAATTTCGTATAATTTCAAACTCTTTAATTGTATACACACATTAGTTATTTTCAATAACAATTCTCTATACATTTTAAATTTGCAACATCATCATATACATGCTATCCAACAACATATCATTCTCACATCCATTCAATGTCATGAATCTCTTCATATTTATCAAGTATTTCTTATTTTCTGATTTGATCCATTTTATATAAAAAGCCATTAAATCTACAACAATATATATTAAATATATATACGAAAACACATTTAAAATATAATAAAAAATGCAGTAACTTCCATATGAACTTACCTAGAAAATGGCAACTAGAACGTTTGACGGACTAATCATCACAGATTGTTATATAATGATCTGAAACTACTCAGTCGAGCTGTCGGGAATCCACAATTTGTGTTTGATCTCAACCATCGAATAAATCTCTAATCACAATTCTCATTTTTCCTTTTTATAACCATAATCACTTTCCATTCTTATCTAAACCATTTGTTAAATTCATACAGGTTCTTTTACCAATTTCTTATCATTTGAAACTCTTTAATTGTAAACACAAATTAGTTATTTTCAATAACAATTCTCTATACATTTTAAATTTGCAACATCATCATATACATGCTATCCAACAGCATACCATTCCCACATCCATTCAATGTCATGAATCTCTTCATATTTATCAAGTACTTCTTATTTTATGATTTGATCCATTTTATATAAAAAGCCATTAAATCTACAATAATATATATTTAATATGTATACAAAAACACAATTAAAATATAATACGAAAATGCAGTAACTTCCATATGAACTTACCTAGAAAATGTCAACTAGAAAGTTTTAGGGACTAATCATCACTGATTGCTATATAATGATCCGATAATGCTCAGTCGAGTTGTCGGCAATCCACAATTTGTGCTAGATCTCAACCATCGATTAAATTCCCAATCATAATTCCCATTTTTCCTTTTTATAACCATAATCACTTTCCATTCTTATCTAAACCATTTGTTAAATCCATACAGGTTCTTTTACCAATTTCTTATCATTTGAAACTCTTTAATCCTATACACACAATAGTTATTTTGAATAACAATTCACTATATAGTTAAAATTTGCAACATCATCATATACATGCTATCCAACAACATACCATTCTCACATCCATTCAATGTCATGAATCTCTTCATATTTATCAAGTATTTCTTATTTTACGATTTGATCCATTTTATATAAAAAGCCATTAAATGTACAATTATATATATTTAATATATATACAAAAACACAATTAAAATATAACACAAAAATGCAGAAACTTCCATATGAACTTACCTAGAAAACAGCAACTAGAACGTTTCAGGGACGAATCAGCACAGATTGCTATATAATGATCTAATACTGCTCAGTCGAGCTGTTGGGAATCCACAATTTGTGCTGGATCTCAACCATTAAATAAGTCTCTAATCATGATTCTCATTTTTCCTTTTTATAACAATAACCAGTTCCATTCTTATCTAAACCATTTGTTAAATTCATACAGGTTCTTTTACCAATTTTTTATCATTTCAAACTCTTTAATTGTATACACACATTAGTTATTTTGAATAACAATTCTCTATACATTTTAAATTTGCAACATCATCATATACATGCTATCCAACAACATACCATTCTCACATCCATTCAATGTCATGAATCTCTTCATATTTATCAAGTATTTCTTCTTTTACGATTTCATCCATTTTATATAAAAAGCCATTAAATCTACAATTATATATATTAAATATATATACAAAAATAAAATTAAAATATAATACGAAAATGCAGTAACTTCCATATGAACTTACCTAGAAAATGTCAACTAGAAAGTTTTAGGGACTAATAATTATAGATTACTATATAATGATCCGATAATGCTCAGTCGAGCTGTCGGGAATCCACAATTTGTGCTGGATCTCAACCATCGATTAAATCTCTAATCATAATTCCCATTTTTCCTTTTTATAACCATAGTCACTTTCCATTCTTATCTAAACCATTTGTTAAATTCATACAGGTTCTTTTACCAATTTCTTATCATTTCAAACTCTTTAATTTTAGACACACATTAGTTATTTTGAATAACAATTCTCTATACATTTTAAATTTGCAACATCATCATATACATGCTATCCAACAACAGACCATTCCCACATCCATTCAATGTCACGAATCTCTTCATATTTATCAAGTAGTTCTTATTTTACGATTTGATCCATTTTATATAAAAAGCCAATAAATCTACAACTATATATATTTAATATATATCCAAACACACAATTAAAATATAATACGAAAATGCAGTGACTTCCATATGAACTTACCTAGAAAATGTCAACTACAAAGTTTTAGGGACTAATAATTCCAGATTGCTATATAATGATCCGATAATGCTCAGTCGAGCTGTCGGGAATCCACAATTTGTGCTGGATCTCAACCATCGATTAAATCTCTAATCATAATTCCCATTTTTCCTTTTTATAACCTTAATCACTTACCATTCTTATCTAAAACATTTGTTAAATTCATACAGGTTCTTTTACCAATTTCTTATCATTTCAAACTCTTTAATTTTAGACACACATTAGTTATTTTGAATAACAATTCTCTATACATTTTAAATTTGCAACATCATCATATACATGCTGTGACAGCCCAAAGTTGACCCTAGTCGGGAAGTGGTTTCGGGACCGCTAAATCGAGTCACCGAAATGTTGAATGTGATATTTATTGTCTAGAATATGTAATTATGAATGTGTGAAAATTTCAAGCTTCGATTTAGTCGATTGCATGTGAATTTAGTCAATAGGACTTATGTGAGAAAATTTTAAAATGTGATAGGTCAATGTGTGAGGACCTATTAGTGCATGTGGACAAAGGGGGGACTTGCATGTCAAATTTCCCCCCCCCCTAATGAGTAGTGGCCGGCCATGACAAGGAATGATGGGCAAAACATGTCATGAAACATGTTTTGTTAATGGAAGAATAAATAAGGAGTATGGGTAATAAAGAAATGGAAAACAAAAGAAAAAAAAATGTGTGGTTGCCCCCCATTGCCGTGAGCTAAAGAGAAGAAAGGAGAAAAATTTGTGTTCATCCTTTCTCACCTTCATTTAGCCTAAATTAGAAAGAAAAACAAAGAAAAAAATTTCTCATCCTTTGGTTCATCCTTGGCCAAAAATTTTAAGGAGGAAAGAAGAAGAAAGGTGAAGAGATTCGGCCATGCATGTAGCTAGGCTAAGGTATGTTTGATGATGTTCCATGAGATGCATGCATGTTTTAGTTGTTAGCTTGAGTTCTACCTAGCCCATGGTCTAAATCTTGCTATGTGATGGAAATGGCACTTGACCATGGATGCATCATTCTTGGTTGATGTTTGATGTTGTGGTGATGAGGCATGAGGATGAGTTAAGATTCGGCCTAGGTGGAGGTTGTGTTAATGCCATTGCATGCAAAATATGAAGCTTGTTAATGATGCATGTGATGATGGCTTGATGATTCTTGAACCTCCTTTTTAGCATTTTTGTGTGAGCACATATGTGCATTGGTTGCTA
Organism: Gossypium hirsutum; assembly: GCF_007990345.1. Lineage (NCBI taxonomy): Eukaryota > Viridiplantae > Streptophyta > Magnoliopsida > Malvales > Malvaceae > Gossypium > Gossypium hirsutum. Next base: position 8,108 of record NW_024403236.1, on the reverse strand, counting down.
AATGGAGAAGAATCGGCTAGCAAGATGTGTGCTAAGGCCGAATGTAACTTTGCATGCTAATGAGCAATGCATGTGTTAAATTGATGAAAGGGGGGAGGATGCTTTACTAGTGTGTATATGTGTGTATTAAGTGTTGAAATCGGCCCCAAAAATAGACATGCATATTCGGCCAAGGGGAAAGAAATTAGCTAATATGTTGTGTTGATGCATGATTTTTGCATGTATGAGACTTTAATGTCTAATGTATAAATATGGGCTAAGTGCCTTGTGTTCATCTTTTTGATGCCTAAATGATGAAATCAATTTATTTGTTTAATTAAGCTCAAGAGCAAAGGGGAAATAAATCCGAAAAAGGGAAGGAAAAAGTGGTCGAATAGCTAGCGGAATCGTTCGACAACACCTGAGGTAAGTTCTTGAGTAAGAGAGCTTAAATTACGATGTGATTAAATCATGTTTAAGCAAATTAAAATCATGCTCTATGAGTGGCTATTGAGCCGAATGTGCAAGGATGGTGTGTGCCTTGTGTTGAGTTTTGCTAATGAAAAAGAAATACGAATGTGCCATGAATTATTGTTAGAGGTGCATGATTAATTGAATGCTGTCCGGGCTAAGTCCCGAAGGCTTTGTGCTAAGAGAATATATCCGGACTAAGATCCGAAGGCATTTGTGCGAGATACAAATTCCGGGTTAAGCCCCGAAGGCATTTGTGCGAGATACAAATTCCGGGTTAAGCCCCGAAGGCCTTTGTGCGAGATACTAAATCCGGGTTAAGTCCCGAAGGCATTCGTGCGAGTTGTTAAATCCGGGTTATGTCCCGAAGGCATTGTGTGAGTTACTAAAACCGGGCTATGTCCCGAAGGCATTTGAACGAGGAGCTATATCCGGTTAAATCCCGAAGGTACGTGATTTGGTAATGAATGAGCTTGCTGTAAAATTCCAGCGAATACTCGAAAAACATCCCAATATGGGGATATGTTACGTATGTGTTGAATTTAATCGAGCCCTTACAAATAAATGTTCGCTCAGTTGATAAACGAGCTACCGGCCTTCGGCTAAGTTAGTTTATTGTGTATGTACATAAGGGTTGTTAATGTTGTGAAGCAAGTTTGATATCGGTAAATTGCGTATTATGAAATATTCCGTTTAGCTAAATGTGTGCTATTCTTTGTGTATGCTGGAATTCCTTGCTCAAAACTTACTAAGCATAAATTGCTTACTCATTACATTGCTCCTCTGTTTTATAGATTTTTGGTTCTCCAGCTATCGGACTCGGGATCTTGAAGTCGAAGTCGCCCACACTATCAAAGGCTCTTTTGGGTACTATTTTGGTTGAATCTTGATATGGCATGTATAGGACTACCCATTGTTGTTTTTCGAGTACTTTATGAAATGTATAAGTGTACAGCCATGCGAAAATGGCTTGTAGAAGTGGAGTATGGCATTAGACCATTCGTGTTTATGAATGTATAGATGGTTTCATGATGTAACTATAGTTGGAATGGAAGTGTTGAGCAAATGATCAGCCACTGGAATGGCTAAGTATGATCATATGTGGGCTTATGTATGACAAGGCCCTAGTTGGTCCATGAAACCCCAAATTAGGTAAGGTTTACTTTGAAAACAGAAGCTGATAGCAGCAGTGGTGTGGATTGGAAAAATCACAAGAATTCGTAGGAGTGGAATTAAATAGCGAGTAAATTATGTAATCGAACCTTGATGAATCTACTTTCATATGGAACTAACGAAACAATCATATGAACAGCACAGTAAGAGATATTCGGGTTCTTGTGGAACAGGGCCAGAACAGTTTCTGGATTCTCTGTTCCGCCTTTGGAAATTCACTATAAATTGACAAGAGATAATTAGGGGTAATACCATATATGTATGGATTCCTCTCTGAGTCTAGTTTCCATAGAAACAAACGGCATCAGTATTGAAGCTCTGTGCAGAGAGATATCCAAGTCGTAATGGGAAAAGGTCAGTGTAGTCGACCCCTGTAACATGGGAGACTTTGACTAATAAACTGTACTAATTGGCCCGACCAAAAATTCTAGAAAAAAATAAATAGGTGGGGACATGAGTCTAGTTTCAGGAAAAAATCACCAAACTTATTTTCGAGTTGTGAAACTCAGGATATGATTTTTGAAGCGACTAGTACTCAGACTGGGCAGTGTCTGGAGAATTGGTAAAAGAACCTGTATGAATTTAACAAATGGTTTAGAGAAGAATGGAAACTGATTATGGTTATAAAAAGGAAAAATGGGAATTGTGATTATAGATTTATTCGATGGTTCAGATCAAGCCCAAATTGTGGATTCTCGACAGCCCAAATTGTGGTTCAGAACAATCTGTGATGATTAGTCCTTGAACCTTTCTAGTTGCCATTTTCTAGGTAAGTTCATATGGAAGTTACTGCATTTTTTTATTATATTTTAATTGTGTTTTTGTATATATATTTAATATATATAATTGTAGATTTAATGGCTTTTTATATAAAATGGATGAAATCGTAAAATAAGAAATACTTGATAAATATGAAGAGATTGATGACATTGAATGGATGTGAGAATGATATGTTGTTGGATAGCATGTATACGATGATCTTGCAAATTTAAAATGTATAGAGAATTCTTATTCAAAATAACTAACGTGTGTATACAATTAAAGAGTTTGAAATGATACGAAATCGGTAAAAGGACCTGTATGAATTTAAGAAACGGTTTAGATAAGAATGGAAAGTGATTATGGTTATAAAAAGGAAAAAATAGGAATCGTGATTAGAGATTTATTCGATGGTTGAGATCCAGCACAAATTATGGATTCTCGACAGCTCGAGTGAGCAGTATCGGATCATTATATAGCAATCAGTGATGATTAGTCCCTGAAACTTTCTAGTTACCTGTTTCTTGGTAAGTTCATATAGAAGTTACTTCATTTTCTTGTTATATTTTAATTGTGTGTTTGGATATATATTAAATATATATAGTTGTAGATTTACTGGCTTTTTATATAAAATGGATCAAATCGTAAAATAAGAACTACTTGATAAATATGAAGAGATTCATGACATTGAATGGATGTGGGAATGGTCTGTTGTTGGATAGCATGTATATGATGATGTTGCAAATTTACAATGTCTAGAGAATTGTTATTCCAAATAACTAATGTGTGTATAAAATTAAAGAGTTTGAAATGATAAGAAATTGGTAAAAGAACCTGTATGAATTGAACAAATGGTTTAGATAAGAATGGAAAGTGATTATGGTTATAAAAAGGAAAAATGGGAATTATGATTAGAGATTTAATCGATGGTTGAGATCCAGCACAAATTGTGGATTCCCGACAGCTCGACTGAGCAGTATCGGATCATTATATAGCAATCAGTGATGATTAGTCCCTGAAACTTTCTAGTTAGTAGTTTCTAGGTAAGTTTATATAGAAGTTACTGCATTTTCGTGTTATATTTTAATTGTGTGTTTGGGTATATATTAAATATATATAGTTGTAGATTTATTGGCTTTTTATATAAAATGGATAATATCGTAAAATAAGAACTACTTGATAAATATGAAGAGATTCGTGACATTGAATGGATGTGGGAATGGTCTGTTGTTGGATAGCATATATATGATGATGTTGCAAATTTAAAATGTATAGAGAATTGTTATTCAAAATAACTAATGTGTGTCTAAAATTAAAGAGTTTGAAATGATAAGAAATTGGTAAAAGAACCTGTATGAATTTAACAAATGGTTTAGAGAAGAATGGAAACTGATTATGGTTATAAAAAGGAAAAATGGGAATTATGATTAGAGATTTAATCGATGGTTGAGATCCAGCACAAATTGTGGACTCCCGACAGCTCGACTCAGCATTATCGGATCATTATATAGCAATCTGTGATGATTAGTCCATAAAACTTTCTAGTTGACATTTTCTAGGTAAGTTCATATGGAAGTTACTTCATTTTCGTATTATATTTTAATTGTATTTTTGTATACATATTAAATATATATTATTGTAGATTTAATGGCTTTTAATATAAAATGGATCAAATCATAAAATAAGAAGTACTTGATAAATATGAAGAGATTCATGACATTGAATGGATGTGGGAATGGTATGTTGTTGGATAGCGTGTATATGATGATGTTGCAAATTTAAAATGTATAGGGAATTGTTATTCAAAATAACTAATTTGTGTATTCAATTAAATAGTTTGAAATGATACGAAATTGGTAACAGAAGCTGTATGAATTTAACAAATGGTTTAGATAAGAATGGAAAGTGAGTATGGTTATAAAATGGAAAAATGGGAATTGTGATTATAGATTTATTCGATGGTTCAGATCAAGCCCAAATTGTGGATTCTCGACAGCTCGAGTGAGTAGTATCGGATCATTATATAACAATCTGTGATGATTAGTCGTTGAACCTTTCTAGTTGCCATTTTCTAGGTAAGTTCATATGGAAGTTACTGCATTTTCGTATTATATTTTAATTGTGTTTTTGTATATATATTTAATATATATAATTGTAGATTTAATGGCTTTTTATATAAAATGGATGAAATCGTAAAATAAGAAATACTTGATAAATATGAAGAGATTGATGACATTGAATGGATGTGAGAATGGTATGTTGTTGGATAGCATGTATACGATGATCTTGCAAATTTAAAATGTATAGAGAATTCTTATTCAAAATAACTAATGTGTGTATACAATTAAAGAGTTTGAAATGGTACGAAATCGGTAAAAGAACCTGTATGAATTTAAGAAACGGTTTAGATAAGAATGGAAGGTGATTATGGTTATAAAAAGGAAAAAATGGGAATCGTGATTAGAGATTTATTCGATGGTTGAGATCCAGCACAAATTATGGATTCTGGACAGCTCGAGTGAGCAATATCGGATCATTATGTAGCAAATAGTGATGATCAGTCCCTTAAACTTTCTAGTTACCAGTTTCTAGGTAAGTTCATATAGAAGTTACTGCATTTTCGTGTTATATTTTAATTGTGTGTTTGGATAGATATTAAATATATATAGTTGTATATTTACTGGCTTTTTATATAAAATGGATCAAATCGTAAAATAAGAACTACTTGATAAATATGAAGAGATTCGTGACATTGAATGGATGTGGGAATGGTCTGTTGTTGGATAGCATGTGTAACACCCCGAACCCGAGACCGACACCGGAGTCGGACACATCGATTCAATGTCATGAATCTCTTCATATTTATCAAGTACTTCTTATTTTATGATTCGATCCATTTTATATCAAAAGCCATTAAATCTACAATAATATATATTTAATATGTATACAAAAAGACAATTAAAATATAATATGAAAATGCAGTAACTTCCATATGAACTTACCTAGAAAATGTCAACTAGAAAGTTTTAGGGACTAATCATCACAGATTGGTATATAATGATCCGATAATGCTCAGTCGAGCTGTCGGGAATCCACAATTTGTGCTGGATCTCAACCATCGATTAAATCTCTAATCATAATTCCCATTTTTTCTTTTTATAACCATAATCACTTTCTATTCTTATCTAAACCATTTGTTAAATTCATACAGGTTCTTTTACCAATTTCTTATCATTTCAAACTCTTTAATTTTAGACACACATTAGTTATTTTGAATAACAATTCTCTATACATTTTAAATTTGCAACATCATCATATACATGTTATCCAACAACATACCATTCCCACATCCATTCAATGTCATGAATCTCTTCATATTTATCAAGTACTTCTTATTTTACGATTTGATCCATTTTATATAAAAAGCCATTAAATCTACAATAATATATATTTAATATATATACAAAAACACAATTAAAATATAATACGAAAATGCAGTAACTTCCATATGAACTTACCTAGAAAATGTCAACTAGAAAGTTTTAGGGACTAATCATCACAGATTGCTATATAATGATCCGATAATGCTCAATCGAGCTGTCGGGAATCCACAATTTGTGCTGGATCTCAACCATCGATTAAATCTCCAATCATAATTCCCATTTTTCCTTTTTATAACCATAATCACTTTCCATTCTTATCTAAACCATTTGTTAAATTCATACAGGTTCTTTTACCAATTTCTTATCATTTGAAACTCTTTAATTCTATACACACATTAGTTATTTTGAATAACAATTCTCTATACAGTTAAAATTTGCAACATCATCGTATACATGCTATCCAACAACATACCATTCGCACATCCATTCAATGTCATGAATCTCTTCATATTTATCAAGTATTTCTTATTTTACGATTTGATCCATTTTATTTAAAAAGCCATTAATTCTACAATTATATATATTTAATATATATACAAAAACACAATTAAAATATAATACAAAAATGCAGAAACTTCCATATGAACTTACCTAGAAAACGGCAACTAGAACGTTTCAGGGACGAATCATCACAGATTGCTATATAATGATCTGATACTGCTCAGTCGAGCTGTCGGGAATCCACAATTTGTGCTGGATCTCAACCATTAAATAAATCTCTAATCACGATTCTCATTTTTCCTTTTATAACAATAACCACTTTCCATTCTTATCTAAACCATTTGTTAAATTCATACAGGTTCTTTTACCAATTTCTTATCATTTCAAACTCTTTAATTTTAGACACACATTAGTTATTTTGAATAACAATTCTCTATACATTTTAAATTTGCAACATCATCATATACATGCTATCCAACAACATACCATTCTCATATCCATTCAATGTCATGAATTTCTTCATATTAATCAAGTATTTCTTCTTTTACGATTTCATCCATTTTATATAAAAATCCATTAAATCTACAATTATATATATTAAATATATATACAAAAACACAATTAAAATATAATACGAAAATGCAGTGACTTCCATATGAACTTACCTAGAAAATGTCAACTAGAAAGTTTTAGGGACTAATAATTACAGATTGCTATATAATGATCCGATAATGCTCAGTCGAGCTGTCGGGAATCCACAATTTGTGCTGGATCTCAACCATCGATTAAATCTCTAATCATAATTCCCATTTTTAATTTTTATAACCATAATCACTTTCCATTCTTATCTAAACCATTTGTTAAATTCATAATGGTTCTTTTACCAAATTCTTATCATTTCAAACTCTTTAATTTTAGACACACATTAGTTATTTTGAATAACAATTCTCTATACATTTTAAATTTGCAACATCATCATATACATGCTGTGACAGCCCAAAGTTGACCCTAGTCGGGAAGTGGTTTCGGGACCGCTAAACCGAGTCACCGAAATGTTTGAATGTGATACTTATTGTCTAGAATATGTAATTATGAATGTGTGAAAATTTCAAGCTTCAATTTGGTTGATTTCATGTGAATTTAGTCAATAGGACGTATGTGAGAAAATTCTAAAATGTGATAGGTCAATGTGTGAGGACCTATTAGTGCATGTGGACAAAGGGGGACTTGCATGTCAAATTCCCCCCCTACTAGTAGTGGCCGGCCATGACAAGCATGGTAGACCAAGTTTGATGGCCAAGACATGTCATAGACATGTTTTGTTGGTGCATCATGGGTGGAAAAAAAAATAATAGGCATGGAAATTAAATAATGAAAAGGAGTATGATGAACACAAAAAAAAAAAGTGTGTAGTTGATTCTTTTCCCCCCATTGCCGTGAGCTAAAGAAAAGAGAGGAGAAGATCTTTGTTCATCCTTTTCTCTCCTTCATTTAGCCTAAATTAGAAAGAAAAACAAAGAAAAAATTTTCTCATCCTTTGGTTCATCCTTGGCCAAAAATTTTAAGGAGGAAAGAAGAAGAAAGGTGAAGAGATTCGGCCATGCATGTAGCTAGGCTAAGGTATGTTTGATGATGTTCCATGAGATGCATGCATGTTTTAGTTGTTAGCTTGAGTTCTACCTAGCCCATGGTCTAAATCTTGCTATGTGATGGAATTGGCACTTGACCATGGATGCATCATTCTTGGTTGGTGTTTGATGTTGTGGTGATGAGGCATGAGGATGAGTTAAGATTCGGCCTAGGTGGAGGTTGTGTTAATGCCATTGCATGCAAAATATGAAG